>NC_061495.1:10503154-10585654 GCF_022539355.2 Hippoglossus stenolepis | reverse complement strand
CATCCATCCATCCATCCATCCATCCATCCATCCATCCATCCATCCATCCATCCATCCTTCTGTCCACTTGATCATTTGTTTGTCCATCTGTTCCCATCCATCCATCCATCCATCCATCCATCCATCCATCCATCCATCCATCCATCCATCCATCCTTCTGTCCACTTGATTATTTGTTTGTCCATCCATCCATCCATCCATCCATCCATCCATCCATCCATCCATCCATCCATCCATCCTTCTGTCCACTTGATCATTTGTTTGTCCATCTGTTCCTCCATCCCTCCATCCATCCTTCCATCTCTAACAAGAGGAGTGGATGGTGGCGTCCATTATTACAGAGCATCCCAGAATAGAGTCTCGTTTTATTACAAGTCCCTCTGGTCGCCGTGGCTATCCAAATTACAGGCCAGCCTTCTCACACATAAAAAAGGTTGCGCTGCCGAAAACCAGCCACCTCAATAAAGGATGGATTAGAAAATCCTTTGCTTTTTTCCCTTCCTTTCCTTTTTGAAAGGTTTTCTGTACATTTTTTTTTTCCTCTGGTGTTTTGTTTTATGTTGGGGTGCAGCGGTCTTCTTCAGTGGTTTTGCTCCCCGACCCTGCGGCGGGAAAATACGCTCACTTGTGGGTTTCTGGGAAGGCAGTGGTGGACGAAACATCTGCTGGGAGCAAGATGTCTGTAAGTGTGTGTGTGTGTGTGTATGAGTGATGTAGGGACACTGCCCTGGCATCCTGTTCAAGTTACATATTTGTTTCAGTGACAGGAAAATAGTCACAGAGAAAAAATATCAAATATCCACCGTTTCTTAGTTCTGAAAGATAATAAATAATACCTCAAATCTGTAAGTACTGCCTATTGGACACTTTAAATAGAAAAGGGCATAAGCGCGGGATAATGTCATTGATACAGGACTTTGGCAATATCCCTAAAGCTGAAATGTTATTGTGCACATCCTCACAGAGCAGCCTTTGATTCAGTTGAGGTAGGCTAGTTAGCGTGCCGAACAGTGAACGCTCTATCAACCTATAGCTGGAAAACAGTGGAGGAAACATGTGATTATGAAATGACGACTGCCAGATGTTTATGAAATGGTTTTTAAAAAAGCCTTATGGCTGAAGCTAACTTTTGTTGGTTTGTGTCAAAATAATATGAGCTATCTAACCTACGTGGCTGAAACAGGCTACAGTACATCACCATGACTTGAATTAGCACCGAGCGTGTTGTAGAAAAAGCTTCGGACTTCCTTTAACTTTGTTTGATGTTTCTTAATTATCCTGATCAGAGGTTATAATTTTGCACCTATGTTCTCAAGGTCAGGTTGTGGTCGATGTGACAGAAGCGTGTTGTCACGTGTTGTTTTGTGCATCAATGACCAAAGCAAGTGGCCTTAATTTGTCTATACATTTTTGTTTTCAGTAAAAGTGGTGAGTCAAGTGGTTACTAGACGTAGCTCGAGCACTATGAGTGAGTGTGTTGTTCCTGTTTATTTAGTTGTCTCTCGTACACATGTGGTGGGCAGTTCAAGCGCTTGCTTTTACAGGCATGATGCAGCTTTATCTGTTTAGGGCACTGGGCTCATATTGGTAAGAATACTTAGGATTTTAAGACAATGAAACAAATAAACTTATTTCAGTGTACAATACAAAACAGTCATATGTATGCTTATGTTGTGTTGCTCAAGTCAATTCTTGTACTGTTTGACTGTAACTGACCTTGTGCCCGACCCGGACGATATTAAATCATGATAAAAAATGCATTTTCAACTGAGAAATTGTGGAGTTCCCTGTACAGTAATGATGCAGTCATCTCCGTGGTAACGGGTTGTGGTCATATCTCTGGAGGGAAAGATTACAGAGGTTTGAAGGAAGAAATTAAAGTTGGAGACGAGAACCTTTTGATGGATGGAGGAAAGATGGGGGTTGGAGAGATCTATCACCAATAAAATGGGATGTTAAAAGCCGTTTCTCTCACATCCTCTTCCTTTAAAACCAAAAGGAGAAATATAGCCTGGGACGCAGGCTCATTAAACAATATGAGGACTCTTAATCATGTGGCAACCCACCGGAAGTAGGGCTGAGACACATCATAGGTTCCGACCCATCGTTTAAGAAGCCAGGGTTTTACGGGAAGTGTGAATGTGGTGTGTGATGAAAGGATGGGATGAGATGTGTGTGTGTGTGTGTGTGTGTGTGTGTGTGTGTGTGTGTGTGTGTGTGTGTGTGTGTGTGTGTGTGCCTACAGTGCATGCTATTATTATGTTGCTGTGGTTGTAATGATGTAAGACACTCGCAAGGGAGTAAACAAGAGCAGCACGCTATCTACAAACGACATATGAAAACATGATGTTTCTGTGGGTCTCAAATGATTAAGAACTTTTCCAGAAAGTTGACGTAAAAGATCGTACAGTATTTAGATTTAAATTTTTTGAGTAATATGCATCTAGGACGATCAATCACTACATTAAAACACTCCAATTATAAATCTGCAGTTGATAGACTGCACAGGTCGCTGAAGACAAAAGCCATCGTCCTGTTGGTGGGTCAAGATGGCTGGAGCGAGGTAGAGTAACATCTGGAGTCCTATCACAGGCTCAGACCTTAGTACAAAAACAATGACACCCTCATCTAAAGCGAATTGTGAATTTCAGAGGAAAGGCATGCTCAGAATTGTTTTGTTGACACCGTATTTTTCCAGCTAATTTCCTTAAAACTTTCATCCTAATTTCTTACAAATCTGATGGAATTTTGAACTTCTTAGAAACTGATATTTCTCAGAAAGGCTGTAATAATTAGTTTGTACTTATAATGGACATAGAGAAAGTGTTGCTCATTATCTTCATGTCAAGATCTTGCATAAAAGAAAAACATTATATATTTACTTTGTAGCCCGAGTCGAAAATAGTTTCATAGTTCATGTTGCAGGTCTGGTCTGTGAAATTCTATAGGACAGAGTGCAGCTTCAAACTGAGCATGCTGTTTGTTTGTGTATTCCACTTGCCATGGGGGGTACTGATACTGAACCACTGATGGTTGTACTTTTTTCTGTTTTAAATTGTTTTGTTGTCCACGAATAAAACTTTGGTGTATTTCTTTATTTGTTAATTCATTATTTTGATTTGCCATCCTCAAACTCTGATCAATTTCCTCCAATTCAGGGACTCCACTCTTTTTCAACATTTTGACTGGCACACATTTGTTTGCAGCCACATGATACCCTCCAGCATCTAGCATTTGACACATATCAAATTGCAGTGAATAGGAGGATCCTTACAAATCTTCTCTCTCATTTTTGATCACATCAGAGGACATCAGGTGTCGTCTGGGTGCTCACCATTTAGGCTCCAGTGTGTGGGAGGGTTTTGTGGGCTTCAGCGGTGGTGTTTCCAGACTACAACCAACTGAATATAGAGCAGTGTTTGATTATGAGTCAGATGATACATGTGTATTTGCACAGTGACACATTTTCTGTAGCTTTAGTTCTATTCCAGCTCATTTGGATTTGAAATTTAACAATAGGTATGAGGTTAAAACGTTGACTCATAGTGTGACACATGTTCACATACGTGTGTGGTGCAATTATAACCTACAGTATTTACAGTAATGCCTGCAGCGGGCGTATGAACCGAAATATACAATCTAAGCCACCAATTACTTGTGGAAGGTTGTCCAGCAACCTCAATGCAACTGAATGTGTTTCACTTGCTAAAGACTAAGCTACAGATGAAGACTTCCCAAAATAACCAGGAGTGCCCCAAGTGTCCCGACTTCTTTATGGTGACTTCAAGTTACAAAATATTAACTGATAACAATTCATAAATCCATTACAAAATCTGGTCATTGTTGTATATTCATTTTTCTACTTTACAAAAATTTGAATATTCTATTCCCACCAACATTAAACCCAGTGACTTTCTCTCCTCGTGCTTTATCGCCCCCCCCCATCAACCCTTCTGCCTTGTCAATCTGTAGACGGAGGAAAAAGTCATTAAATCTCTCTGTTGGCCATATATGTAATTACAGTCTGCCTGTATGTTGCTAAATACGCCCCGGCGCTAGTCTGGTCTCCCTGGTCATGTTTTTTCCTCCCACCGGCCGTGTTTGAAGGCCTTATAATTGCCAGAGGCAGTGTGTCGGGATTAGAGGCTGCTGGTTTGAAACCCCGACACCCCCCCCCCTCACACACCCCAGCCCCATGCAGACAACCGCAACCATAAACCCCCTAAAGTCCCTCTACCCCTCTTCACTCCTCCATCTTCATATGTATTACCAGCGTGTTTTATCATTGAAATAATCCCCCTACTTTTTCCAGTAATTTAGCTCAGATTTGCTACTTTTCATGAATCCCATTGTGAGCCGCGCTCTGGTTTTTTACACGTGTTAATTAGGACGCTATATATTCGCCTGGTGCCTGCAGGACGCCTGTGGTCAGTTGTCTCCCTCTCTCTCACCTCACACTACAGTCTTCTCATTCAGAACGCCGCTCTCCAACTCGTCACTGCCAAAATAATTATGTTTTCTAAATCTTTCGGAGATACCAAACTCCTCATTGACACTGTTTACATCCTGAAATAAGACTTTTACAGTGCAATGAAATAATACGACCTAAAAACGTTTAAGGTGTTTGGATGTAGCATAAACGTACAGAGCCACCCCTGTGTCAGTGGCAGTAGTAAAAGCCTTGTGGGTTCAGACAAATGAAGGTTGTTTGGGCCATCAAAGCGTTTCACGTTGACATGATGGAGCTGATGGTCGGTGATGTCAGCAGAGATGTTGACTTTGTCTGAGTCAGAGCAGTTTCTGGTCAGCAGAGCCCCTAATTTCTCGGTCTGCCCGTCGCTGTCTCCCTGTTTCCGTCACTCTTTTAAACCTCTCTCACTCCGCTCTGCGCTCTCTCTCTCACACGTCTAAAAACTGCCGTCCTCTCATCCAAGTCACCATGAGCCAAGAGTTTGTGCATTTACATCTAAAATCTAAAATGTGCATCGTGTGAAACTTTGCACTCAATTATGTGCGTTATGTACGTGTGTTATGAAACGGTTTGTGATCAGTTTCAAGAAGGCCTCTGTTTCCCAATTTCTTTGAAAATGAACAAAAATTAAAAAAAATGCATTGATGATCAATTTACAAGACTGGAAAGTCATGGGTTATACCTTTGGGTGATGGGTGTTACCTGAAGTTTCTGGAGGAGTAGTGATGTCAACATTTTGCAAACTTTATTTATTTGAAAACTTTATTTATTGAGTTTTGCAGGACCATACAATTGTGCCACCAGAGCAATTATAAACACTAAAAAGGCAATAGGCAATATGATTCCATTTATAAAAGGACATTACAAAAAGTGACAGGTAACAGCTTACAGAGACTGAAAAACTCTGAATTATTATTATTATTTATCCAGCTAAGAATTGAATTTATACAGCGAAGGCAATGTGGTGAAAGAGCATTCATCGTGCACTGAGAGCTTTTGGTCCCACTCTTCAGACATTAAAACAAATAATTTGGGCTTTGAAATGTTAAAAGTTGATGTTATCATTGATCATGAACCAGTTCACTGAAGCAGCTATGCTAATTTCTTTCTCCCTTCTCTGCCACCGCCGTATTTGGATTTGTACGTCCTCTGATCAGCCAAAAAGTGGGCCAAGATTCCCAAGGTTTCTTAGAACTATATTTATGCTGCAATACACCCAGTCTTGTTTCCTAAAACATGAGTGAGTCCATCACCCACAGGTGTCAGTTTGATAAATATCTAATATGAGAACATAAGTGTAGTAGTACAGAGAGTGATATTTTGTTCATTGTGATCTTAGTGCAGAGATGCTTGATGGCAATGGGGTGCAGATGTTGTTGCCGGGGAATGGAGGCTGGCTGAGGTATAATTATGGTAAGGTAAAATGAGGCTGTTGATGGTGAATAAAGTCAAATGAAGACGTTGACTGGGGTGTTATTTTCAGTGAGGCCCCTGTATGCGTGCACCACAGACATGTTTTTGAACAGAGGGGGGGGGGGGGGGAGTGGAACATGTATGAGCACTACACCAACATGAAACACACATATTTCACTCATTCATTCATTCATTCATTCATGAACACACGTCCGCACTGAGACAGAAGCCGACGAGTGACCCGGTTAGGGTTTTTAATATTTAGGGCTGTGGTGAATTTCGGAAAGAGAAATCCCCTCTGCTCACGGGAGGAAGGAAATCCGAGGATAACGCTTCCTTACATGTGTGTGTACACATGAATACACTACTACATGAGGGAATTCCATGATTTTAGCACCTCTTTACACACACACACACACACACACACACACACACACACACACACACACACACACACACAGGTCATGTATGTTCCACTCCTGTACTGGTGGCTCACTGAGTAAACATGCATGTGCACAGTCAACAAAACCCCCATCAGTTAATTCATTCAGTCGGCTGCAGAGTTTGGTTAAAGTGGCAGCCTTACCAGAGGCATCCTAAAAGGAAGTGCCCTCGGTTAATATAATAACAGCTGAAGTCATGATGGAAAACTTTATGTCACAAACTTCATATGTTAGGGCTACAAATTTCACACTTGAGTTGTGTGGAACAGGCAAAGTACTAGCTCCACATCTTCATTAACTTATTTTTCTGCTGCACGTTAAAAAAGGCCTCTGTCGCTGTGTCCTTTTCACCCTCGTCGCCGTGTTCCAGATGGCACGTAGTCTCTTGCCACTGCTTTCAATGGACTTCATAAAAACCATTGTAACCGTACGAACAATGGCAAAGTATCCAAAAGCGCCTCTGAATGGAAATGTCTTCATTCAGTAAACAACCGAACAATAAGACACCGTGTAATTTCCCCAGTTTCTGTTTTCCACAGAATAAATATTTCTGTCTTTGCCCAATGGGTGGGACTGGTGGTACCAATAAAAGAATATTTAATTATCATTTTGCCTTTATTTAGAACTTTTTTTGCACTGTTTTGTAGCAGAAGTAGCAGCAGTATGGATTGTTATCGGCTATTTGTAAATCTTGTTCAATTGAAATCTCTCACTAATTCTTTCTTTCCACCCCTCTCTGTTCTCGGCCATGTCTGTTTCCTCTGGATTTCCTCTTTTCTTCATCTACTCTACATCTCTGTTAAACGCCTGTCCCTCAGTCTTTCCACTTGTTCCCTATGACACTGCGAGTAAGCCCCCCCCACACACCCCCACCACCACCCTGCCCAAAAGCCAACGCCTCCCCCGACTCCCACCCCCACCCCAGACAGCTGTCTCACCGCAGCAACAGAGCTACGATGTGACACTGTGCTATAAATATGAACGCACATAGACACACACAAACAGACATACACAAACACACACACACACTATAAATACCATCCCTGTGCAAAACACACTGCTGCAGTATAAATATTTAAGTATAAATGTGTAATGAATTTATTGATATGTTGCCCGTGCCAGCAGGCACTGTTTTGAGCCGCAGAGTGGTGAACCAGTGTGGTGGGATTGAAGTGGTGCCGATGGATTGTGGGAACGCATGTTCTGAGTTAGGCAGCTGACCAATCGGTGGGCTGGAAGTTGGAAGCCGCATCACAGAAGGAGCTACTGATCAGTACCAGTCTTCGTAGCCATCCATCTCCGTCTTTTGCTCTTTCTCAACCTCGTTCTTTTTTCTCCCTCTTGCTTTCTTTATCTCCATTCTCCTTTCTTTGGTATCAACTCTGATTCGTTCCATGTTTCTTTTCCTCCCTCTTCATTTCCTTTTGATTCCTCTCATAAACTCCGTTTACCCTTCCATCTTTGTGTTTAACCCTGAATCAAACTTTTGTTCTTGACCTTCCCCATGCTGAAAGGATAGTTTCAGTCGATAGTTGCACTTTTCTTACTTTCTATCCACGTACCTGATCTATGAGTGAGGAAGGTTTTCTTTTCTGCAAACAACAATTCACTTGAGATAGTCCACAAGGTCTGTTTCCATAAGTGACGGTTGACATCTCAGTCTGACTTTGCTTCATTGATACTGGTTGTTGGAAAGTGTGACTGGTAAATTTTAGATTGTTGAATGTATATAAGTGGGAGCCACATGGTTCCCCTGATGGTTCTGGATGCAGGTGTTGTAGGCGTATGCATTATACTATACTATACTATATGTGCTAATGACACTACTGCAGTCCATGAGCTGTAGATTAGTGATAGGCATCTATGTGGTCAGATAAGAGAAATGGTGGCAGATAAAATCTTTCCTTGCAGTGGCAGAGGTACTGCATGTCACCACAGCAAACTCACTCCCCTTTGTCCTTATACTCCCGTGTTCGGCACGCCACCGTATTTCCCCCTACACCTCTAATTGGTTTGGAATCCAAGGCTCTGTGATCCTTTTGCTTAGTTACTTCCACCAGGTGACAAGACAGGGTCAGTATCCGAACCACACTGTGATAGTGTTCTCTTCTACTCTCAGTCACAAGAAGGATTTGAGGTGAAACGTTTTCAAGAGCCTCAAGGTTCTGTGTCTCCTTCAACACATGAACATTATGTCCTTTCGTTCTTCTTTTGAGTTTGGACAAGACTGACCATGTGTTTCTTCCAATATGCCTTCAGGTTGATTTTGATTGTCCCTACCCTTGGATATGACCTGTAGGAGTAGCCAAAACAACTTGTGTCAACCCCTTCATCCACTCAAACCTCCTTTGAATGACTTTGTCTGTTTTACTTAACTTGTTCCTTTGCTCCATTCATAGTGACCATGGCCCCTGGAGTTCACCTGATAATAAAATGTATGGGTCATAATTATTTACTTTCCGAGATGACCTAAGGTGTCGTTGTTTTACAGGAACATTTCAGTTTTTCACGGATGCTCACATCAAGACCCGTCCATGACGAGTGACAGTGCTATGGTAACGTCAACTCTTGACAGCGAGGTGCCCTGAACTGACCCTGGACAACCATGCAAACATCGCAGCAGCAGTCCGTTGCTGTAGACCCCTTCTGTACAACATTAACCTCTGTAAATCTCATTTCATCCCCCCACATCCTCAGTCTCACCTCAGAAAAACATACTTTCTGCACCATGTGATCAGAGGTGAAAGCAGGTCGGCTCTGTTCCAGTCGCATACTAGACATACTAACAGAGACCCTAGATCTTCTGCAATGGAACCCTACCTATTGTAATTAGTTTTTAGTCCCAATCGTTTGAAAGGAGGAACTTGCGATTTTAATGAAACCAATAGTTTGCTGTTTTTGTAGAGGTTACACGTTGTATAAAGGTATCTTGAATGAATAGACTGAATCTCAGAGACGTCTCCATGTAAAATAATAATAATAACCTTTCTATACCACCCCTAATTCAGTACTCTCTTGTATGCTCTTCACACCCTCCCACTGTGTTTACCTCCTCTCCCTCCACCTAACTGAATCTTCCTGCCATCCCACTCACCCTCGCCTGACCTCCGCTCTCCTCATTAGTGGACTTTCTCCCTTCCTCATCTCAAAGCCACGTCCCGCCGTCCTCTCTGCACCTCCAATCATCAGAGGTCACTGTTGTTCTTCTCGGATTCCAGTTAGACATGTGTGTAAATGGATGTGAATGTGTGTGCACTGTTTTCATTTCCCTCCGTCCATTTCTTCAGTCCATTTCTGTGTTTACCTTTGAGCACCCTGGGTAATCATATTGTCACAGACTATTTCAGGGTGCCCACTCAACCTCTCTCTATCCACCTCTCTGCCTCTCTTGTGCTTTTCCATTCCTCTCTTGCTTACAAGCACACAGTTCACTTTCTCCCTCCTTTACTGCCTTTACCTGTCTGTCTTTCTCTGCCCTCTTTTCTGTTTTTGCTTGTTGTTTGCTTCTCTCCTTTTTTCCCCATCTTCCATTTCCTCCCCCTCTCTCTCTCTCTTCCTGACATGCCCTCCTCCCCTTTCGGTCTCTCTCCCTCAAAGTTCTGCAGCCCAGCTGGCATGGTTTTCTAGTGGTGTAGTAAAATATAAATATAATAAGGACGTTTTTGAGCTGGTGAATCCATTCTGAGCAGAGAAACATCACCACAGAGCCCGCAGATGTGGCACACACTCAGGCACAGAGAGGGGGATGGCGAGAGGGAGGAGGAAAAAAATCCCTCGTTTGACATGGAGAGGGTGCAGCAGAAGCACTGACTGCATTATTGTTGGCATTACCGAGCTACCGGACTTGTTATTAGGACACTTCATACAAATTTGCCTCGTCTTTGTCAACAAACTCAAAGCAAGTCTCCAATCTTTGGAACATGAGTCTCACTCAGCCCTCAAGTCTTAATTTAAGACTAGACTCTTGAAGAAACTTCAAAAAAACTCTCCATGTGTAATTAATAAATATGCAGTTTGACATTTATTATTATGATCATATTTCTGAGGCAGAAGTATGATTTGCAGCTGCATTTAGAAGGTTACATCAGTGTCAGTCATGGTTAGCAAAATGCTTGTCTCTTCTTTTCCAATGGTCCAAGTACTTTCACTCTGACGGTAAAGGCCGACGAGGAGGCTAACCAAGGAAAACTTTTTAATTATGTTGTATTATTTTTAATTGGATTGAGTGCCTGTGCACGTCACTTCTGATACCCTGTTTAAGGTTGGGAGCAAGTTGTGAATTGTGGTTAAGTTAAAGTTAGGGTTAGGGATGAATGGTCATGGTGAAGGTTTGGAATAAGGTTTTGGTTGGGCCGTCCACATTGAATGGAAGTCAATAAAGTCTGAATAAGGATAGCTAGTGTGTGCGTGTGTGTGTGTGTGTGTGTGTGTGTGTGTGTGTGTGTGTGTGTGTGTGTGTGTGTGTGTGTGTTTGTAGTAAGAAAACAAGTGTTTGCATCTAATACCGCAATTTTGTGTGCATGCACTATTGCTAATGCAATTTAGCATGTGTAGCCTAACTGTGTTTTATTTTCTATATGCGTGTGAATACCTGCAAGCCTGTATATGTATGTACATGTGCACGTGTATGTGCGTGCACACGCTTCCGTCTCTACATGTGTTTAGTGTCAGAGCGCAGCGTACTTCAGTCCCCTGGGCAGCTCTTTGTTTGCTTTAGCCGTGCGGTGGCTAACCTAGCCCGCTAACTCCAAGACACATTTAGCCCGTGCTCTGCTTTTATATCATGCTGCTTTTATTTTCCTTCTGTCTGCTCTCCGACCAAATGGGCAGCATGCACTAAACTGCCCTTTAGCAAAACTAGTATCGGTGCCGCTCGGAACCATTGATAGACAGATTTGGTCAGTGTGGTTTTCACTGGCTGCCATGTTAGCTTGGACTTTAAGAATCTGACCTACTCACACTGAGGCATTCGCTACCAAAAATGTAGGGTGATATGTGTGAAGGCTGCAGCTAAGTGCAGGCACATCCAGGAAGTTCTGTCTCCTTGTCTCGGAAGATTAAGGCTTACAAGGTTTAAAACAGGACCACTCCGATGCTTAGAGGCCGAGTGTATAGAGACGTAGTGTTAGGTGTTTATTGTGGTCTGGGGTTGGAGTGTGTGGAGGGACAGAAGGAGGAGGAGGAGGAGGAAGAGGGATGGTGGTTTTAGCCACTAGCTGTTGTTACCTTGAGCATAACGTACTCTAACCCCCATTACAGCAAGCCACCACAAGCCACAGACACGCTAGCTTCCACTGACTGCAAAACAACCCAAACTCACTTGTTTACCAGCTAATGTGCCATGCCATTCTCTATCCTACTCATTCAACACGTCTCCCCTCTTGCTCTTTTTTTTTAATCAACTACTCAATTCACATGTTACTCCCTTCTTTACCAATATGTCCTCCTCCAAATCAGTTTTTTTGCCCTCTCTCATTATCTCTCTGTATCATTCTTTTTCACATTCTCCCCATCTTTTTTTCTTCATCTCCTCCTTAGCATTTCCTTTCATCTGCATCTTCGTTTGCCCCACTCTGAGCCTTTGTTGGTTAGGGCCATGGGTATGCGTGGGTAACCCCGGCGCCCATGTAAAGGCCCTGTGCTGTGGACTCATAGAGTCCCAGTGTCAGTAGATGAAAGCAGAGGGAGAATCTGGGACTGGCACCCATCTCCTTCTGTCCTGCCACCGTGGCCTCTTATTTCACAGAGAAAATTAATAACTTTAACAAACATCAATGAACGAGGGCCGGATTCTTGGTTGGGTTGTCGGCTGGCCTGGTGTATGTGTGTGTGTATCTGTGAACATATGAGCTTACTTTGCACACATGCCAGGATATATGTGTGTTTGTCTGTATGTAGTGTGGAAAAGACACTGACAGGAATAGTGTCAGGCAGAGAAATTGACAGTTTGATGAATAGTAACAGAGAAAGAAGATTTTTTGGAGAAGTGGCGTGAGACTCCGTTTTAGTTTGATCTGATCGGATATGTTGCCGTCTTGAAAGGCCGCGGTGTCCTTTTCTTGAGTCACAGAGGAACAGAGAGACGGATGGATGAAGGGAGGGATGGATGGATGGGTGATGTGACCACTTCTGAGGCATTGTCGACAGCCACGCTGAATAGGCAGCAGGCCTGCCTGGAGCCACGCCCGTATTTATGATCTTCAAAGGAAGGATGATACACACACACACACACACACACACACACAAAATGTTGATAGTTACAGGAAAACATATGTCTTCGCAAAAGTCTGTACACAGACATTTGCATATAAATCTCTGCTCTTAAACGCACTCAGATAAATACAAAGCTCGTAAACATGTAGACAGAGCAACACTAAAAGAGGCAGACACCAGTATCAGCACTTACTTTAATGTAACTCTGCCGTTGTCTCTTTAAAATGGAACTTGCTACTTGTGCAGCTGCTAAATTGTGTAAAGAAAATCTGCGTTTGACCAGAAACCAGAAAATCATCTTTAAACATACAGTAGGCTATGGAACTTTGGCTGAGTCGTGAGGCGGTGTGGGATCATGGGAGCTGTTGTCTTCATTACTATCGCCGATGAAAATCGACCTAATGCGACTCATGTGCAAATCATGTTTACTGATGAGGTAATGTCTTGAAGTTTTATGCACATTACACAGCAAACAGCAATGAAAAATCGTGACCCATTAGGATTGACCAATACAAACAGTGGGAGGAGAAAACAGCCGACGGGCTAAGTGGCTAGCAGTGTGTTTTTCCTTCATCATACGTTGTTTGCTATGGAAGTTACAGCAGGTAGAGCCGAATTGAAGGTGACGTTCGGTTACCTTGAATAGAATGAGAGATTTCTCTGGGTTTGAACATTGTTGGAAACATTTCGGATAATGTAAAGACACGAGTCAACAAAATATGTGACATAGTTCTTTTGTCATCTTTAGACACTTTTATGAACAATAGTTACATATTGTATCTTTAGGGGTTTAACATGCATATACACCTACTTGATGTACAAGCTCAATGAGGGAATGTTTTAGCTTAACGATTTTCCAAAAGTTGATTGATGACCCTTCTGTCCATTTATGTTCGGTCATGGGGCTCGAGAGAGACTTCTGTAACACTCCTCCACAAATGTATCAAGTATCTCCCATATTCCTTTTACCCTAAAAAGCAAAGAGAAACAAATTCAGCAGAACACTGGCACCATTGTGACTGATTCTGATTTCTCTTAATGGGCTTGTATGTTACATACCAGGATAGCTCTAATGAATTTACACAAGTGTCCGTTGATGTTCTATTTCAGCTAAAAGGTAAACACGGCTATACATGGCTGTTTACCGTGTGTGAATCTCGCTCTTTGCCTTTCTCTGTTCCGTCAAGAGACATGAGAAGCGGCGGCGCGGCAAAAATACTTTATGGTGTTTGCGCTCGCAAATAATAAAACATAAATTGTGGAAACCCTCAGCCTTGTACAGTTCAGCTCATTCAAAAAGCAGCCTGCCCTGAGAAACAGGGGTGAGACCGCTGATTTTCTGCTGGCAAATATTTGAGGAGCTAATTTGGAGGGGCTGCATTTGCAGTGTGTGTATGTGTGTCAGCCACACACAGCCTGCAGCCATGGGAGCCAGACAGCCAAAGTTCATAAATTAAAGATGTTGATTGTCCATATTAGGGAAGTGGCATAAAGTAATTAATCTAGTCAATTAATGAGGATGATCATCTGGACTAATAGGCACAGTTGGAAGTCAGCAGCCATTCAACCAGCCAACCAGTCTGTCATGGATTTAGTCAGTCAGCCAGTCAAGTAATCTATATTGACTCAGTCAGTCAGTCAATCAGTCAGCCAATAAGATATTCATGTAGTCCCTAGTCCACCTGTGAAACATCTAGGCCATCAGTCTGTCTCACAGTTGGTAAATTACCCCATCACCAAACACTAGCCAGCCACTCAGCCGATGACCCTTGATCTTATTTGATAGTGGAATGCAGCCTGCTGACAAAAAGCACTAGTGCCAGCCTACACCAGGAAATTGATAAGTTTAATTGATTGTGATTGCTTGTTATTGTTCACAGTCTAAAACGAATAAACAGGGTTGCCAGGAGCTGCCAAGGGCACAGTCAAATAAAGACAGCAACTGGAAATGTGAAGTGGCAGCAATGAAGGGCAAAGCGCACTATGTTCCTGCCTGCCAGCAGAGTGTGGACAGGACTCTCCTGTGCCCAGGGAGGGGCGGAGTGGGTGGCAGAGTGCAGGGACAGAAGGAGAGGAGAGAGGAGGGCAGGACTGGCAGGGTGCGGTCTGAAGTGGCAACAGATCGTTTTGGATCACTCAAATCCCTTCAATTCAGCTGGAAAGCTGCAGCTCGTTGCCGGTGCCGCATATGGAGAGGAGAAGGCTTTCAGATCCAGAGCGCGCACCAACCAAAGAGCGGGCGAGAGCGGACTGATTCCCAGAGCAGAGAGGCAGAGAGGGCGAGAAACCACAACACTGAAAACTTGGATATCAGTCACCGCTCCCTCTCTCTTTGAGTCTCTCACCCACCAAATCGACTTTGAACCTGTTTGTTTAAATACACGCACTTTACTGCCTGCACACTTACTGTTGGTTCTGCAAGGCGGAGGGAGCGCAGTTTCTCTATTTGGGTCCTTTTTTATTTTGGGGGAAAAAAAAGTTTTTCGGTGTCCTCATGGTGTCCGGTGCAGCCGAGGTGTTGATCTTCTTCTATCCGAGCTTTTCGGACGTGATGTCGCGACTGTCACGGACGATGGAGTCGGGACCTGAGCCGGGGAGGCACTGAAGACGGTCTCTCTCCCCAGGGAGAGTTCTCCCCCCCCCTTTCCCGGGGCGATGCGGATCTCCTTCCTCCCTCTCACCGCCTCTCTGTGTGCCTTGGTCCTCCTCCTCGCACCTGCCTCGGAGGGCTGCGGGCCGGGGAGGGGGTACGGCAAGAGGCGGCTCCCGAAGAAGCTCACGCCGCTCGCCTACAAGCAGTTCAGCCCCAACGTCGCCGAGAAGACCCTGGGAGCCAGCGGGCGACCCGAGGGCAAAATTACGCGCAACTCGGAGCGCTTTAAAGAGCTGACGCCGAATTACAACACAGACATTATCTTCAAGGATGAGGAGGACACGGGCGCTGACAGGCTCATGACACAGGTGAGGATTAGAGATGAGTGGGTACAGGCGGTTGCCACATGGGTCCATGAATCAAATGGATGAAAAAGCATTTGGCACGAATGCGTAAAGATGGACCATTTGGTTAGAGTGCCACTGGTGTATATGTCTTTGTCCCGTCCATGGGTCACAGTGACAAATGTGTCATTTTCAAGATCTCATTCGCTTAATCCTGACCTGTCACATAACTACAGCAGATCTATTCCACGTGGTTGAATGAGCTGAGCCCCTCCACTCGAGATTTCTCCGTTGCATTCAATTGCCTGCTGAGTGTTTGCAGTCAGTTAAATATCTAAACCAAAATAATTGATTTCATCGACTCTCGAGCCTTTTTCACCTCTGGATTTTCCTACCCGACATTCTGAGCTGCTTTTATTGAACTGAAGTGTTGCTTATTCTCCCAAACTGAGCCTTCATTTGTTGAGTCGTCTCAGATATTGTCAAATTTCGCAACTTTCCACGAGGGTGGACACGTGGAGATGCGTAAAACCGCTCCATTCAGGGTTAAGCTTAGAGGGGACATTTAACCTAAGAAAAAATATAATTATCTAAGTTTAATTTCACAGTATTAATATTGGCTCTGTCATAAGAAGATACCTTTCACCTACATGCTTTTGCAGTATATGGGCCAGTGGCTTCTTTATGCACAACACACCACCCAGTCTGTCTGCTGTGAGTTGGGTGATACGCATTCATTCATTCATTTATTCATTCATTCAATCATTCAACTGCTGCTTCAACTAAGATTAATTAGTGTTGAGCAAACACATCTCCACTGCTGAGGGGCATCTTGACCTCAAGCCTTGTGTGGAGTACCTGGAAACTTGCTGAGTCATCATAAGCAAGCACACATGAATAGTTATGTGTAGGGTCACCATTCACATCACAGAAATGTTATAGTTACCACGTAGTTACCCAGTGCCCTCTTCACCTCTGTCTTGGTACCTGATGGGGATATCTTCTCCCTTTCAGTCCCTCTCCTCTTTTTCAATAGTGGAACTATACCTAGTTTCTTGATTGATTGTTTCTGACAACCACCCTCTCATTTCTCAATCTCTGCCTGTACTCCTCTTTCTTTAGCGTTGTAAAGACAAGTTGAACTCTCTAGCCATCTCCGTGATGAACATGTGGCAGGGCGTGAAGCTGAGGGTGACAGAGGGCTGGGATGAGGACGGCCACCACTCCGAGGACTCGCTGCACTACGAGGGACGCGCCGTTGACATCACCACGTCAGACAGGTAGGCATGCAATACAATGCAGCTGATAGTGTGGTGTAAATAGGCCAGGAACAGGCTGGGGCAACAACTTCTTTCAGTCTGTCAGTCAACAAGTCAGCCTGCTTATCAGTGATGTGATGAGTCAACCAGGTAGTCAACAAAGAGCTGTGTTTTCTTTTTTTGCTGAAGTGCTCGAATCAAAATCACAACTTTTCAGAGAATTATAATACAAACATGAATATCAATCTACAGATAATGTTCCTCTGTAGATTTGTGGGCAAGTACTCTATGTTAATCAAGCTCTGTTCTAATCATATTGGAAGTTTACAATGTCTCTGTATTTTCTTTTGTCAGGGACAGAAATAAGTATGCCATGTTGGCACGGTTGGCAGTAGAAGCTGGATTCGACTGGGTCTACTACGAGTCCAAAGCCCATGTTCACTGTAGCGTCAAGTCAGGTAAGAGATGGATGGGAGCTACAGTGTGTGTGTGTGTGTGTATGTTGTGGCCAGCTGTCATTACAGCTAATGAGGTTGATGCTAGACCCTTTGTTGGGGATTCACTGTAGCTTGCCTCTCTGTGCCTGTACAATCAGTGTGTGTGTGTGTGTGTGTGTGTGTGTGTGTGTGTGTGTGTGTGTGTGTGTGTGTGTGTGTGTGTGTGTGTGTGTGTGTGTGTGGCCTATTGGGAGCCAATCAAAGTAGGGCGTGCACCTGTGCTCTTTGCCGTATTCAGTCTCACTTCTCGATCAGATGTCACGACGAAGCGATCGGTCCGTGTGACTGTGGGGTATTAATCAAATAAAATAAAATAAAATAATCAAATCAAATATACTTTATTGGCCCCATTGGGAAATTTGTCTTGGCCCAACCTGTGAAATGTATCTGTAATGCAGATAGAGCCAGTGTAAAAAGCTTGTAAGTGATGGGACAGGACAATAAAACAAGTGCAGTGATCCACTGGATAAAATAAATGAATTTAAAAAGACTCTTTCTGCATTTCTACAACTAATTGTGTAATTTATGTTCCCCAAATTTATTGCAATATAAAGTCATATTTCATATTCTGAAACACAAATCACATCCAGGCCTCACACAAACAATACTTGACCACATTCCTCCCGAAGCTATTCAAACTTTGGATAAGTCCGTTTTCTCCACGTCTGGCACCACCAGTTATTAGATGCCAAGCTTTATTCAAGTCGGCCTGCAGCAGCCTGTCGAGGTTAGTGGGCTGTGAGATGATTAACTCTCTCTTTGTTTTGCTGTTGCTTTTCCTTCAGTAGGTTTCTCTCAGATCTCTTATCAGAGTCTTATCACCTCCACGGTCACAGCCCTCCTTCTCTGCAGTCCTCAGGCTCACAGACACACACACCTTGAACAAATATTTGGCTGCCTTAAGACTGCCTTAAGACGGCCGTATCCCACAAGCACACACGCACAGACACACATGCACGCACACACAACAATGAAGAGTGATGAAGAGAGATGGAATTCTCATTTAAAACTGAAATTGCTTCATGACTCATGAAAAATATATATGTTTAATCTATTTGATTCCATTCTTTCTTATTATTTTCTTCCCAGTTTCTTTCTAAATGTAAATCCACTTCTCCAAATGAGCAGATTTGAGTTTTGGGATTCAAGCTCATTCTAGTGTCATTGCTCTTTCCTTGTGTGGACCTATGAATAATCATGTGACTCAGTTTAAAACTCAAGCTCTGCTGTAATCCAAACAATATCTCGACCCAGGTCTGAGTCTGTGTACTTTCCTGTCTCTCTGACCCCAGGCCGTGCTTTGACTGCGGTGATACAATCAGCTGGTTATCCATTAGCTCCTGCCGACTACCTCTTCTTTGCCACTTCGTCTCACTGGGTCTTAAAGGGACACCTTGTTCGGATACAGAATACAAACAGGATCAAATGCACAATATGGCCTAAAATGTTGTCATGATAAAAATAACAATAGATAACCCTGACAATATAAAATTATTATTTCTTTCATATTTTAAGACATATATTTGCTCCTGTGTGAAAGTTGACGACAGACAGTTAATGTGGTTTTAAACACTTTATGGGCAGAAAATGAAAAAATATATAATTGATTTTAGGTCAGATTTATTGGCCTTAAATTTATATTACTGAAAGCTTAGAGGGACACACAGACCTCAGAGAGTTTTTAAAAGCTTAAGTTTCTATTTTAATCTACACCAAATAAATAATATGGAAAACAGTCATAAATCATTTATATAGTGTGGATGGGAGTAAAAACTTTTCTATCAACATTTTTCAAGCATTTTTCTGCCTGTGTACAAGGTCTTAGAATAAGGAGAGAGTAAGAGGCAAGCATCTTATGAATATGTTAACAATCTACCAGTGATCCACTGAGATAAAGTCGTCTTTGGGTCAGTGTCAAAGTCTGACCAGTTTTATAGATCACTCTGTGACGCACAATTCCAAGTGTCACTGCTGGACTGTTGCTCCTCTCCTCAGAGTTTCTTTGTCATTATGTTTTGTCTCCTCAATAAAAAGTAAAACTCAACTAAATTAAATCAAAGTAAGTTCATGTTTTGTTCTTCTTTCTTTCATCTCTCCAGAACACTCAGTGGCAGCCAAAACCGGTGGTTGTTTCCCAGGCGATGCTCAGGTTAATCTTGAGGGAGGGGCTACAAAACAGA
Organism: Hippoglossus stenolepis; assembly: GCF_022539355.2. NCBI lineage: Eukaryota > Metazoa > Chordata > Actinopteri > Pleuronectiformes > Pleuronectidae > Hippoglossus > Hippoglossus stenolepis. The sequence continues at coordinate 10,566,241 of NC_061495.1, read as the reverse complement.
TACGCGAACTTCACCCCGGTGACCGTGTCTTAGCTTCCTCATCGACAGATGGCAGCGGTCCTCTTCTCTACAGCCCAGTTTTATCCTTCCTGGACCGGCAGCCCAACGCCACAAAGACCTTTTACGTCATTGGCACCGACGCAGGACTTAATATTACGCTCACAGCTGCTCACCTGATCTTTGTCACAGACTGTGCTGGTGGGCAGAGAGAGCTGGGACGGGAGGAGGAAGTTAAAGAGACACTTTTGGGCTCCATACTGGGGCGTAGGCCTCGCTGGGAAGCAGATCTGAAGTCAGTTTTTGCCAGCGAGGTCCGTCCAGGACAGTGCGTACTCACGCCACAAGGGAAGGTGGGGTCAGAGGCGGCATTTTCTGTTGTGTCCTTTGTGGAGGAGCAGAGGAGCACCGGACTGTACGCCCCACTCACCCAGCACGGGTCTATAGTGGTGAATGGTGTGCTGGTGTCCTGCTACGCTGCTGTGGACAATCACCACTTGGCCCACTGGGCCCTGTCCCCGCTGAGATTCTTCTACAGCCTGATAGGGCCTTTAGAACCGCAGACTGAAGGGCTGCTCTGGTATCCCTGGCTTCTACAGAGGCTGGGGCAAATGCTGCTGGACGATGGACACTTCCACCCCTGGGGGATTGAGCAAGGACATAGATAGGATCCACAGAGACACTTCATTCAGTCACCTGTATTCAGGAGCGCCAAAGCAAGGAGCACAGCCGTCTCTCTCTCCACATAGGAAAGCGATAGAGGGACCACCAAAGACAATTGATTTAATTGTGTATTGTGTAAATGTATTTTGTACTAAATCTACTTGCCTGTATTTGCTGTACTTCAACAAATTCCTTTTTGTCGCACAAGAAACATTGTATAAATCAACATCTAATTTATAGCTTTAACACCAACACAAATTCACTCCTGTTCAATCCGCTCACCATAGAGATCAAAAACTAAGACTGTGACTTAAAGTTCCCAGTGTGTAGGACTTTGTTACCTGAAGGCCACTGTAGATTCTTCTACACACTTAGAAAGGTAGGGGTGAGGGAAAGGGGTATTCAGTTGGTTGCCATCTGCAACCTCACCACTAGGTGCCACTAAATCCTACACACTGGTACTTTAAATCGATGACTTTAATCAATAGTGAAGTAAGACAATCAGGATTCCTCATTCTTTTTGTACTGTATTAACTGTAATCTCTCAACATTTCTGCAATTGATATCAAGCTGGGACATACTGTTACTGTTAGAAGAAATGAACACATGAGGAAAAAGGTGAAGGAAACTAGGGACCAAACATTTAAAGCTCTGTGTGTACATAAGTATTTATACAGTTAAGTGATGTTATGAAGAAAGACAACAATTGAACTCTACTGTTGAAAATCATAATTTCAGTCTGTAGAGCCTAAGGTCTATATCCGAATAAATTGACAAAATAATATTTAACTAGAAAACCTCTGAATCTCATTCAAATGTGTATGGTGAGGTTCTATGTAATGACTGAATGCAGTGTATCAATATGCTGGTGTTGCACTGTAGTTTCACAACCAAAAAGAGCTAAGTTGGAAACAATACTGACTGTCAGGGAACGATGATGGACTGTGTCGCAGTGTTTTTAGGGGTCTGTCCGCCACAATCATCCAACTTAATTGTGGCAGACTGATTCATATGGTTCATTTTTACGTCTTAATGTTTTGATCAGATATTTTGTGACATGTTTTTTTTGTCATCAGGTTTCAGATTTTCAGTTTTCAGGTCAGTAGTCCCTAGGTAAGACACACACAATACTCAGGCTGTATTCAACTACTGTATTAAGCAACAGCTATGCATCTTGATAAATAACCGTTATCTTTAGTCTTGAATAGAAAACTTCCTTTATGTTTACATTTACATTTTTGTATTTCATCTGTCAACCAAGACCATTTCATTTTACCCAAGCGTCCCTTCAGGAAACACTCGATGAGCACATTCTGTGACTCAAACAAGAACATTTGCATTTATCTATAGGAACTCCAAGGGCTTTCTTCTATATGCCTGCTCAACGACTTGTTAAATATGTATATTAAGCTTTTGTTGGAGAGACTATTTAAAGATCTATTTTTAGAAAATAATGTTAACTATTATTATTTTTGGCAACTATGTGCATACAATTTGTATTTTAAACATAAAGTTGTTGTTTTTAAACCCAAACTGCTGTTTGTATTATTTGCTTTTTGGCAGTAATTAAAAACAAGTTAATGTGCCATACTTTTAATAATACTGTTTTCAGGCCCTTTCTTATTAACATCATGCCTGCTTGGATAGAAAGGGCTTTTACTGTTGCTTTTGATTTCTCATAATCACACTGAGGACTGACAATTGGGTTTCAAACCTGTTCTGATAATCACCTGTTGCATGTTGACATGTAAGCAGCCTTCAGCCATTGATCACAGTAGATGGGGAATCATGACAAAAGCTGCCACAGCGGGAATCCAGCATGAACAGCTGTGGTCACAGGGTGGGCTGCTGGTTGGTTTCAGTACCACGGACAGCAGCACTCCGCAACGCTCCTCTTTCCTCCTCTTGATGGTTCAAAGTGTTTTGTTTTTTTGTTTTCCAGGATGGGGAGTGAGTCCTTGAACACAGCACCCCCCTCTGGATGTATAAGGATTTGCAGAGAAGACGCAAATTCCCCAAATTTAATGTTTTTCACCACATAGAGCAGGACTGGGTTTATTTTATCCAATTTCATGATGCTTGATGACAATGAGCAGAGCAAAAGATCAGCGGGAAGATTGTAAGTAATCTTTATTATTTCCGGTCAGTTGGGTACAGGAAAAACCTCTTTGTTGTATCCCATAGCTCGTCGCAGGAGACTGATCCATAAAGACAGACAGAGAGCCAGACCCAGGCAACACACTCAGCAAGTTATACATAAAACCTGAAAAAACAAACTGCGACAGGTGACTGGTTTCCCCAAGTGTGCAGGTGGATGTTCTCACATGTGGGGCTTTTTTTTGTCAGGCACACGTGTGAGAACATCATGCACATCTCAAGAGGTTAAAAACACAGCAAAAAAAAGAAAAAGTAAAGAAAACTGAGTCTGGTGGTTTATCTCCCATTTAGCTCTATGTGTCTGGTCTCCATGTAATCATGTTTTAACTCTGTTTGGACCACGATACCCCAGCGACATTTTGAGGCAAGGCTGATGAACAACAAGCAAATAAAATCAGGGCTAAAATAAAGGGGTAATGGTGGAAAATAAATATACAGCATGTCACCCCAGATTAATAAAATAAATAATAAATTTCTTTTAAAAAATGCCTGTTTCTGCTGCCTCAAAAGTGACCCAAGTATCATGGTCTTAAATTAAGGGTGTTCACACAACACATGGGAAGTCAGCATGCTCACAGTTACACACATACAGATATGAATGTCTTTATAGAATATGTATCTGTCATCACAGCTTGGCAAAAAATTACACTTATACACAACAAATGCACAATAACACCTGGATTCATAATACCAGCCAGTGGAGAAAGACCCAACACACGTTTGCGTGGTCTGTCCCTCGGCTTCCTGTGAAAACGGACGCCCCCCCCACGTCCAATAACAGTAGCCTATAGATAAAGAATTTATGTTTCCCATTAACCCCACTAACACACGCACATACACACACGTACATTTTTTTCTCTCACACTTATTACATGTTAATAACATCATGAGGAATGTGAATCTTGAGTCAGTGACTGAATGGATGACAGGATGTGAGATAGTTTCAACCAGCTACGGTGTGTGGCTAAATGTTGAGAGCAGTAAAACCTGACAGAAGTACAAAAACACTCCGTAACATCCTCAGTTGGCAATTATGTCGACATAGTTACATTAGGCTATATGTAATCGTTGCTCGGCAGCATACAAAAATAAAAGAAGTTGCTCTGGTGCATATTCGGAGTCATCTGCATGTGAGCTAAGTAGTCTCTATGCAAAAAGAAGGAATTGTTTTCGGCACATTGTCTTTTTCTAAACGAATGAGGCTAGCTCACCTATCGTATATCGATTAGTATTCGGGTGTAACTGTATCTGCCTGAATATTAAACAACCAGTAGCAGCTTCTCATGCTCCTCGTTGGTGTTGTTTGTTGGCTTTTTTTTTTTTTGCAAGCTCGACTTATGCATATTTGGAATCTCTTGACTCACGACTGTCGAAAACCTGTTAATTACATAAATGATTTTCAACAGTCATGTTTTCTGCTCTGTAGATCTCTGAGACCAGTGTTTCTGTTTGATTTTCATACTGAGTTCCTGCAGTCACCTTAACAAGGCTGGTGTTTGATGACCCGTTAACTGCATAAGAATTTATTTAGGATTTTAAAAACAGCTTCACTCTACCTATACCACCATCGAATCTAAACTAATACAACAACCAAGGGCCCATGATTCACAAGTCAATAATTAAAGTAGGAGTAAGGGATTAGTTGGAAGCGTCCAAATGGCATTGTGTCGGGAGTGTGATCACCAGACTGAGAACGTCAGGACTCATTAAACATGTGCAGTTTAGTTGATTAGACTTTGGCACCTTGTGTGCTCAAAGGTCTTTTAGCTAGAGAGGAATTTAAGACTTGAATAGGAGTGTGTCAGTGTTCTCTCAGCCTGGTCTTAGTAATTACACACCCCGATCTTTGTGAAACAGATATATCCTGTTAATATATGTGTGTGTTTGAGTGTGTGTAGGGCATCCTCTGCTACACTTGGCATTGTCTTAACAATTTCATTCATTTCTCAATGTCTCTCAATATCAGATGAACAAAAAGCATGTCTCAAAAGACATTTTCTCAGTGATGGTGGTGGACTATGCCTTGGGGAGTTTATGACGAGACATGACTAAAACATGAAGCATCATAATATATTTAATTTTAACAGTAGTCATTGCAGAGGTCCCACGATCTCTGCATCGAACCTGTATGATCAGGATTCTCTCATCAATTCCAGCGGGACCGACTGGCACCTGTGAAATGACTACGCACATCAGTAATTTCTAAGTGTTGGCAGAAATCCACGGAAATTGCAAGATCCGCTTTTAACACAGTGTAGCAGACCTTAGAAATGCATGATTTCAGCAAGAGCTGTGACAGCTCTGCTTCTTATGGCCAAAGTCCTAGTAAAGATTCAGTATCAGGGCAATAGAAGATATGGAGGATAGAGGGAAGGGGAGGGGAGACATAAAGAAAGAAGCTGGAATGACGTTTTGGTCCCTCTCCTTCACAGCCTCTGGGTGAAGTTTTCGGGGAATACTCCTGTAGTGGCGTTTTCTTTGTTCTGCTGCCAGTCGTCCTGCTTCATTCCCATCAGCCAGCCGTCGTCCTAAAAGCACAGACATGCAAATATCGACGCATTGTCACTGCAATGTAACAGAGCCTGCCTGTGTGCGCGTGAATACCTGTTCATCAGGGCTGTCAAAGGTGATCACTAGCACCACGTCTCCAGCCTTCATCTCCAGTTCGTCTGTGTCGTTGGCTCCGTAATCATGCATCACCTCGACCTGTGATCACATAAATGACAACATTAATTATCACCATTCGTACAAGATCTATTGGGGCTGAATAGATGCTCAGCACATTTGTATCATTTTCAGTTTTCTATCATGATTTACCTTGAACAAAAATCCAGGAGGCATGCCTGCAGGCTCTGCTGCTGCGGCTGCTGCTGCTGGTGCAGCTGCGGCTGCTGCTGCTGGTGCTGTGGCTGCTGCTGCTGGTGCTGCTGCTGCTGCTGCTGGTGCTGCTGCTGCTGGTGCTGCTGCTGCTGGTACTGCTGCTGCTGCTGCTGGTACTGCTGCTGCTGGTACTGCTGCTGCTGCTGCTGGTACTGCTGCTGCTGGTACTGCAGCTGCTTCAGTCGCTGCTTCTGTTGCGGCTTCTGTTGATTCTGCCTCTACTGCAGGTGTCTGTTCAATAAAAAGAGGCTAAATATACTGACACATTGTTCACACTGTAACACTTCTTCATCTTTAAAGACATCTTAAAAGATGACCGAGAAACTCTGCCAGCAGAAAACTAGAAAGACTGCACTGTGGTCGTTTGCCTCCACGAACCAGTGAAGTTTCAGTCTGCATACATTTGACCACTGAAATCTAATCAATCAATTCTTCCTAGAGAGAGCTGGTCAAAATGTTCAAGAGGTAAAAACACATTTTGTGAGGCCACAGTGACCTTGAATATTGATCTTCAACCACCCAAATCTAATTATTTAATCCATGTGTCTAAATGAAATTATTTTTCTTGAGGCGTTCTTAAGATAACACATTCACAAGGCAAAGAAGGGTTTCCTGAGGTCACAGTGACCTAGACCTTCGATCTCCAGATTCTAATCATCACTCTTGAGTCCAAGTGAACATTTGCATCAAATTTGGGGAAGTTCCCTGACAGTATTCTTGAGATACCATGTTCACAATATAGGGACGGACAGACTGACAACTGTGGCCACTGGCTGTCGCTGGCACAGGCGCATAAAAAGCTCTTAATTTATGGGTAGTGAAAGATGTTAAGAGTTGAGAGTACATGTAAAATATTTGCCTTTGAGGTTAGATTATCTAGACTTTAACAGAAATGATTGCATTTACCTCTTCTACCACTGCTTCTTCTTCTTCTTCTTCTTCTTCTGCTGTCGCTGCAGGAGCTTCTGCAGACTCATCCTGGGAGCAGAGAGGCAAAGAGGAATAACAGAGAAAGTTTAGAGAACTTGACACATAAAGGTTCTGAAAAAGGATGTGGAAAGAAGAACATAGAGACAGGACAAAGACAGACAACAAGACAAGCAGCAGAGCCTAAACAGCAAAGTCATAGTTAATAAAGCAAGGTTAGATATTATTGCACAGTCATAAAGATAAAGCTTTTGCACATGGATGCTATGTGCGTAGACTTGTGATTAGCAGTGATTTAAGTACATTGAGACCCAGATGTTTCTATTTCTTTCCCTCATCAATTTATTTCCAACTCGCCCTCTCGGCCACAGTTGATGCATCCACGCTGCTGCCCCAGATGCATCCTAACCCTTTCCATCTCGGGATTTCTCCATCTTTCCACCTGTCATTCACAATTTCTCTCTCTATCATCTGTTTCTTTCCCATACTCAAACCTCCTTCTCAAGAGTCGATGCATCCACCATTTTTCGTCCAGATGCATCTCTCCTTTTTTTTATTCTCTCCTTGGTTACCTGACCCTCTTCATTCTCCAACGTGGCGGCCGCTGGGTTGGCGGCAGCTGGGGTGTCGGCAGCTGGGGTGTCGGCAGCTGGGGTGTCGGCAGCTGGGGTGTCGGCAGCTGGGGTGGTGGCAGCTGGGGTGTCGGCAGCTGGGGTGTCGGCAGCTGGGGTTGCGACAGCTGGGGTAGCCTCTTCCTCGGTGGTGTCAGCTGGAGCCTCAGCTGCAGGTGTTTCATCATTGTCAGCAGGCACCTCTGTGACAGGCTGGCTCTCTTCATCGCCCAAGCCCTCCTGGGCTTCAGCCACGGGGTCGGAATGAACCGACTGGCTTCCATCCTCCTCCCATCCCTCCTGAGCCTCAGCCACAGGGTCACAGGGAACCGGTGGGTTTACTTCATCCCCCCAGCCCTCTGTGGCTGCTGCTATGGGGTCATAGCGGACAGGGGGCGCACCCTCATCCCCCCAGGCCTCTGCAGCAGCAGCCACAGGGTCATAGTGCTTCTGGGTCTCCTCTTCCTCGTCAGCCCTGTCCTCAGACTGAGGGGCAAGGGTCAGGATTCAAGGAATCAGAAGTTATAAGAGATATTTTACCTTATGGGTATTATAAGATGTTTGTAAATCAGTCAAATATTATTGATGGGCAGGGGACATTGAGAGGGCTCTAAAGGGGGGCCTGGGGGTACTACCAACATGTTGGGTAAGGAGTTCAAACATTAAAGGACCATGCAAGTGATTTTAAATGCTTTAGCCCTCTTAACTTAAAATTGTGTTGGTTTTTCCTAAAATATTTTGGTTCATGGTGACCAGAAGATTATTTCTGCTTATTTTACTTATCCCCTGAGTTTTGGTGGTTTACAATTTTGCCACTGGTCACAATGTCTCAACACTTACATGCTATCGAATTTGCTGCAGAAATTCATCCTAACTCAGGTGACCATTTGGCTTTTCCATCATCAGGTCCAAATCCCACTTTGCTCTTTGACGAAATTCTCATGAAATGACATGAACATCAGCCTCAACTGTTTGTGTTCTTTGATCATGAAGACAGTGATCCTTGTAAACATCTTACCTAATCATACCTAATCACAATGTCGTTGCGAGCATGTTAGTAAGATGTTAGCATTTCAGTCAAAGCACTGCTGTGCCTAAGTGCCATTTTACAGCCATTTGAAAATGGTTGGCAGTGATGTAAAAAGAGCTAAAAGCTGAAAAAGCATTCAAATGGTCTTTTAAGTGGTTGGAACATGAAAGAGGGTTTGAGGGGTCCGCTTGAAGCATTATTTAGATTAAACTTATTTGTTTTGCGATCATGGGGAAAGGGAGATCATGAAAGATGCCATGGACACTGTGGGTCACCATCATCATCATCATTATCATCATCAGCATCATCGAGCAAGAGCCAAGAAGATTGATAAACCCTTACAGAGCAGGATCAGGTTAAATCAAAAGACAGATGAAGATAAGGGAAGGTGGCAGTAGAAGGCAAGAAAGAAAAACAATAATCAGCCTTTTCCATCAGAAGATAGATGTTGGATCTTCTGTGTGGGGCTTGCAAGCATGGTTTCTATTCCCACGGCTATGTTCAGATGGAGAAAGAGGAAGGAAGCTTTGTAAGAGTAGAAGTGTCGGAGCCTTTCGGGGCCATCACTGCTTTGCCTCAAGCTCTGATACAGCAGGACTGTATGATTGTTGAGACACGTCCCTCTTACAGCGAACAAAACAAAAAGTCACTTAACAATCGGAATGCAAAGTTGCAAGCAAGGCTTTGTGAAGTTGCCCACTAAGTCTCCAGTCTCCTGTTTCTACAAAGCAATCCACTTCAAAAATGAGCAACTTCACTCGACTTTCAGAACAGTTGTTCCCTGTGTGTCACATGGGGCCTAGTGCTGTGGCATGTGAACACACAGGGATACAAGGGGGAGCAGAAAAATGGGGTCAATTCACTTACAAATCATTTTACACATTGCAGATTGTATGTTGATAAACTTTGATTTGAGTCTAGTAGTTGGTCCTTTACAGGCCTTGGATCTACAGTATTTAATATGTTACTGCATATCCTGCATATGTACAAAAAAGAAGAGAGCACTACATATGGGACATAATTTATATATTTTATCTAATACATGCAACTGTGTAAAATGTCCATTTGAAAATGAATTGACTCGATTTCCAACATCTATTTGTGCTGTACGACAATCTCTTCAGTGTTTGGTGTCATCACATGAAGCACTGCAGACACAAGGACAACGCACAAACAGATTTGGGACGGACAAATGAAATAAGGAAAGTACAGAATAATGAATATACAGAAATAACCATTATAAAAGTCCCAGCGCAGATTGTCCTGCATGTGTAGTGCAGGACTTATAAAGCAGCAAGCGTAATGAGAGTGGGGCTTGTATAATTGCTATATACATAAGTAGTAAATGCAAACAATGACAATGAATACAAATAAAAAGATGCCGATAAAGATGATGATCATAATGATAATTGTGTATTGTAATGTTTACGCGTGTTGTAGGATGACGGTGATTAACTTACCCATGAGTCCCAGTTTGCAGGCTGTGGAAAACAGAGGAGGCAACAGGATGAGAAGACAGAATGAAACTCTTAAATAAAGTCTTTTGTTTTGTTTAGTTTTTTGCTTATGCCCGTTGCATTCAATAAGACATTTACAGTGCAGGTCCCATGCTGTTAACCTATAAGCCCATAGCAGGAGATCTTCAGCAGAACTAGAGAACAGGCACTACAGTACAGAACAGTACTATTTGAAAGAAGAAGAAGAAGAAGTGCAAATGATAGAAACAGAAAGAAGTAGATTCTGTCATGTGTTTACTGCACAAAAGCTAATTTATTCACAATTAGTGTCGTTCCCAACAGCCAGGTAAAATAGTGTCTGTGGTTTGAGATGATCATTAGCTAACAGCAGGGGTGCAGTGCAAAGAAAACAACATAATTTCACATTGTTATTTTCTTGTGCTCACAGCAATAAGCTTAAGGAACAGTGGTGACTCACACACACAGTATATTTTGCCCTTGGTTAAGTCTCTCAGGCTATATGTACATAGTGCTGCCCTATAGGCGGATGTTAGAGGTGGTCTCTAGAAGCAGGTTTCTACAGATCATCATGCCATCATCCGCCTTTAGTTTGGAAAATCAGAAAGAAGAAGCAGAGCAGCTGACACCTCAAACTATGCCAAACCCACCAAGGGATTTTAATTTTGTATCCAGACTTATCCAAGATTATTTCATTATATTTAAAGTCAAATAACTGCTCTGGCAACTGGCACTGTTTCTGAAAAGAAAATTGGAACCTTATACTTTTTCATTTGTCCAACTTGTTTTAACTGGAATATGTCATATTGCAGTGGAAGACTTGTTTCCCCCACATTTCAAGTTGATTTGTACTTAAATATCATGAAATGAGCTTAAAGACTGTCTGAATAGAACATGAAATCTCTTGTGAGAGCTTGGCATTTCTTGCAGTGAAGTGTCTCTTCGACTATATACGTTCATGCCATGACTCATCCACCTGTGTGACCGCGGAGGCTTTGGTTGTCGCACTGAGAGAGTCCAGGTCCATGTCCAATAGGCTGCTCACTGCAGGACCGTCAAACTGATAACAACAGGGATAGGAGCGCTCATTGGCTGATTGGGTACAACAGACGTGACAAGACGGGTGGACAGTAAAAAGAAAAGAAAAGGGAAAACTGGGAGGAGGAGCAGGTGCTGACCTGCACAGAAGAGGGGAACGTTAAAGGGCTATTCCACAGTTTGTCACTAACCTCTGAAGGGGAGGTGACACTGATATCAGGAGCAGGAGCAGCTGCAGCGTCAAACAGGTTGATGATGTTCTCTGTCTTCATCTCAATAGACGGGGTCACCTTGGGTGGGGGAGGCATTGCTGGCTTTAGCTAGGACAGAGAAACGAGGATAAAGAATTAATATGAGATTTAGCAAAACCGAACAACATGGTTAAATCAGCCGTTAGTTATTGAAAACTTGTTTAAAAAGGGTTCTTTAATAATCCAATTTCCAAAAATTCAAAAAAATTACTGGAAATCGATCAGAATGAATTACAAATGTTGACAAAAATAATTCAGAACTAGATCTATTTTTCTCAGGATATGTTTTGAATTGTCATACAAGAAAAAGGTATAAACAATTCATTTCCCGTTCACATAGTTTTTTATATTTCATGAAGCAATCAACGCGAGGGGAATTGCTCCACTGATCCAATCAGAGCTGCCTCCTTCAAAGATGAGCAAAGTGCCCTTGCAGCAGTAGAAGACGCCATCGCTGAGACTCTGCCATGATGATGTGGTGTTGTTTTAGAGAGTAGGCTTTCCACTCAGTAATTACTTTTACTTTTAAATATATTTAAAAAGCAAGTTTTTACTCACTTCTACTCAAGTAGAAAAGTTAAAGTCATAGAGATGGCTCCTACATGACATGCAGCCATCACCAGTTTGAGAGACATCATTCAGTGGCAAGACTCTAACACATCTGAATAGAGAAAGCTTCAAAGTGTGTGTGTGTGTGTGTTTACCTTGGAAGGAGATTTGGGGATCGGGGGAGGTCCTCCTGGCCTGAGAGTGTGGTTAGATGGTTCTTTGCCACTGAGTGAATGAGAGAGATCGAGAGAGGGAGGACAAAAAGACAATACGGACAGATTACAGAGACAGTGACGTGGATGGCGAATGATGATATGAGAGAGGAGGGCAGCAAAGGTTAGAGGGAGCAGCTAAACGCTAAAACATGACAAGAGAGAAGTTACATGGCATGCTGTAGAGAAGTTCAAGTGGACGTTGGCATCTATCATGCAAGAAAAGTGAGCCTCTCGCATCCCACCATCACTCCCATCCCATGCAAGTGTGTGCCTCCTGTTAATCCTCACAAGCGAGCAGTGATGAGAGGCATTCGGTGTCATACAGAAGCCGCCCCAGATCTGCAGATGTGCAAGGAGATTGGAACAAACCGGCAACCTAATGCTGGATAAGGCAGTTGTTTACATTCATGGCTTTAAATGAGAACATTTTAAATTAGGTTCCACATTACTAAGACTGTACAAATGATGGACCCCAGAACTCCAGGGGCCCAAAGGCTCCAAGCTTTTTGTGCAGGCTTGTGTCACTACATTTCTAACTTTGTTAAGGAATGAATGACACTAAAACAATCAACTGGCATTATAAGGGCCCCTCGGTGGGTTCTTTTTAATTACCTGACCAATTTTCCGCAGGGCACCGTCGGATCGAGGATTTTTCTAAGTCTGGGGCCATAAAGGGGCCACAATTGAAACAGAGTGGACGTTTATATGTCCAACATCCGTGCACAATTACTTCCTCAGTAAGGTGCACATTGAAGTCATTCCTTGTTTACATGGAATACAATTTGAATATATTTTGAAAATTGGTCCTTGTTCAAGCACATTGTGTACTACAAAAAAGCCTAGAAAATAAAAATGATCAAATTGTTATATTTATTGTTTGTATTGTTGGTAAGTGACAAGTTATTTTTTAAATCTTTTTAAGACTACTGACCAGTGCCCCCTGGCCCCACCTCTGGAACCGGGACCTTCACAGTGCCTACAACTGCATTACCCAAAAATGAACCTTGAGATTTGGGCTCTATCATTACGTAACAGTCTTGCCTGGTGCACCATTAAATGCACAGTTTTGCTCGTCTCTTGTTTATCTGCAGCTCTGAGGGCACAGCTCTCTGATCACACAGTGTCTGTGAATTCACTTGCACAACCAAGCACTAGTTCTCTCTAGAAACAAATCTCCCAAGCCTGCAGACTGACTGACATAAATACAGCTGGACAGACGATCCAGTTGGACAGACAGACAAAGAGTTGTGTCACCATGGTTACCACAGATGCTGCTGGTTACCTCCTATTTGCTCCTGACGTTGAGGGGCCGCGGTTAACTGTCTTTCTGCAAGGAGGGGTTGGCTCCAGGTTAATGCATGTCACTTTGTGTTTCTGTTCCTGTGTCTTAATTCAAATGTTTGGAACATATAGTATTTTCCACATGGACAGATCAAGTATGAATTTCAATCAGTGAAATAATCAGTTGGATCATTTGTTCATCATTTGTCTCATGATCGTAATTTTCTACCATTTCTCCTCCACTAGTACCACTATGACTGTACTAGAATTACTAATACTACTACTTCTACTCCACTACTATGTTATATGCCACCACATTATATTCTTTAAAAGTTTTCAAAAAAGAAAATAAACTTCTTGTTTTTGTGAAATCACCTAATTTTTCATTTCCAGCTCTTACTTGTGATGGAGACTATGACCCCGTTAGGAACTGGTATTAACATCAATTCTGAGTGATCTGATCACAAGTGATCATCGCTAAGTTCATCGCTTTGATTATTTGAATATAAAGCTTTATGCGAGGTGTGAACTTAACGTTGCTGACTTGTGATCAGATGTCTCAGGATGGATGTTAATACCAGGTCTGATCTGGGCATATTACAATAATCAAACATAGTGAGTTGTGTCTCTCTGTGTTTCACATATTTGCAAACATTTCTCAAGAAGATATATTTTTCGCAGAAGGAGACATCCTGCAAGTATTTTCTTCAAGAGGAGCAGCCACAGTGATTCATTGAATTATTGTTATTGAAGTATTGCTGTGAGAGATTTTGATTGATAGATCTTTGCTCACTAACCTGGTTGTGTCTGTTTGCTCCAAATCCACCAAGACATCATACATATCCTGATCCAACTGCAGGGAAGGGAAAGAGAAGCATGGGAGTTATTTTACCATATGATTCTCCCAAAATCATGAATTGTGAGGCAACATCTTTATCAGCCTGTCTGTATGTGGCTCACACATCTTGAGAAACATTCATTTTATCAAGTTCACACTTGGCATGTGTGTTGTTAAATGCCTGAGGCAGTGCTGTGTGCAGCGCCTGGTTCTCTAGTTTTATTCTAGTTGAATAAACAGGTGGACAGCTCTCTGTGCAGCAGCCTCTTGGTTCCGTGGACTGACTCCTGCAGCAGGTCTTTAATTACCGCTGCTCAATTACTGCCTGTCACTTTTACAGTTTCAGGAAGAAAAGCTGCTTCCAGCAACACCATGGCTCAAGCAAACGGACCATTACAAACAGGCAGGTTTAGAATGGGCACCGCTTTAGCTTTCACTGAATGAAGAATCTTTCAAGTCATTAGTTTCATCACATTGTTAGTGCGCTGTCAGGTTTGTTTGCATCATCATGTCCAAATTCTGCAGAGGGACAGTATTTACAACTCTCCAGCTACGGCAGCATTACAGTGAATAATCTCAGTGCAGTCACTTAAAGCCCCAGGTCCTAAGTTTTCGTTTGCTGGGCTTAAAATAAGAAATGAGCTATAACAGACTTAGCATATGATGTTCAAGGGCAGCAGGAATGGCAGCCCCTGCTAATGTAGTCACTGGCACAGTCAACATTTTTCCATTAAGTGTTATCTGATAGTCTGCGTCAGTTGGTTTTTTCTGCTCTCTATCTGAGTTCAGCACCACTGGGGAGGTCCATGTTGACGCATCTCACCCGGCTCATTTCCTTGTGAAACTTGTCCTCGAAACCGGCCAAACTCTGGAAGGTGCTGATGTAAAACCCAACACGACTAGAGACAGAGACAGAGACAGGGAGAGAGAGAGAGACAGAGAGAGAGAGAGAGAGGGAGATTCAGTATTGACTGCATTACTGGCTTGACTTGGTTCAATATCCTGTGAGGGTTAATGTGGCGCAGATGTAAGTGAAATGTAATTATAGCATCTATCCATCAACAGGAAAATCCGCATCAGTTTGCACACACACACACGTGGACACAGATACACACCTGTTCCAGAGTGAAGGTAACTCCTCTTGCAAGTCAATATTAATCTCCTCAAACACCTTCTGGGCTCTCTCCAACTCTTCCTCAGCCTGAAACACAAAAGCACACGCACACGCACATGCACACACACACACACACACACACACACACACACACACACACACACACAGACAACAGTCGTGTTTCCATGACTTCAGAGAACATCACATTCACTGACATTCATTTCAACTTCTCTAAACTAGCCACCCGCTATGATTCACAGTCAGCAGACGTTGTAGAGGTACAGTAAGATGGGTGTGTACCTGGCTCCTGGACAGACTGGTCTGGGCAACGTTGTGTGCAGACAGGATACCCTGAGCCCAACCTGGAGTGGCCCTCTCCAACAGAGACGAAGGCTGGGGGAGAGAACAAACTCAAATGATTAACCGTCTCAAATGGCTGATACAATTTTTGAATTGGCCAAGTGTGATTATAACCATCATCAAAAGCCGCGGCGCATTTGCGTTACCTTGGTGATTTTAATGCCCCCGTCCTTTTTCTTGGCCTTGTGTGTGGCAGAATAGTTGTGCCTGGCGCTGTCGTAATCCACCAGTTTCCTGTCCCTCTTAGCAATACGCGCCTGAACGGAAGAGAAGAAAAGAGTAGAAGAGAAAAGGGAGAATGAGAATTTGTGTTATTTATTGTCTCTATCTGCAGTGCAGTTTCCACGCATAATAAATAACCTTGTCTTTGTTAGCCTCCAGGCAACCAATGAACAAATGTGCTTGTTGGAGAAATAAGAGATAGATAGATTCATTCAATGCTTTCTTTATAACGTCTACTTATGTTTAATATCCATAACTCAATAAAACTGAAAAAAGTGTGAAAGGCTCACTGCATGAACACGTGATGCTAACACTTTGCAGGGGAGGTAACAACATGTCGCTTTGACCACACAGCTCACCTTAATGTCGGGGAACTGGCCCAGGTACGTATCCATGGAGATGAGGGCATTGTCGACCAACTTCTGGTGGTAATCCGTCCACAACACATCACAGTCCTGCAGCGTGGATGAACAACAGCACGCACAATAAAACTTTTCCATCTCTTCCTCAGAGTTAATTCCAGTTGCTCGGCTGCTATATGTCTCGGCTTGATGGTCTCGTATCTAAAATTAGAATAAACTGAACCCCTTTACTGTTTAAAAGCACCATCAATCCAAAAGTAATTTCAAGAGCAAGCATGATGAAGTCGAAGGAGAGACGCATCCTTTTAACCAGGCACACTCACAATAACAAGGAAGAGCTGCTGGGAAACATAAGCTAATAATGAGATATTCACGCCCACACACACTTTCTCTCTCTCACACACTCATGCAGACGATTCCTTTCTTTAAAACACATTTATCAAAGTGTATCTGACCTCCACAATGGAATCCACTTCGTTCTTGCCTTGCCACTCCGGCTCGTACATATCAGCCAGACAGGACTGCAGGTTATTGGACGACTCATGCATGGCTGAGGACAAACACACAGCGACTGTTGAGTAGGTATTTGCACATCCATGACTGTGTGTGTGGCTTGAATGCATGAGCGTGTTCATCAGTGTAACTTTGCATGGGTTTGTGTGTGTGTGTGTGTGTTTCACCTTTCACAGCATCCAGGTACACCCTGAGGTCCCTCTGCAGTTTGCTGCCTTCGGTCTGTGGGTGAAACACAAAACATGAGGGTCAAAGAGAGTGCGAGTAGAGTTACAAGCCTGTTGTGCAAGAAAATGCTTCAGTCTCAGCAAATTCAAACCTATCGAGACAAGTGGTGGGGGAAGTACTCAACTATTTTACCTCAGTAAAAGTACAAATAAATAGACAAAAATGCACTCATGTAAATGTACCACACTAACTTTTCTATGTGAGTAAAAGTAATTTGCTTTTGAATAAACTTAAAGTCTTAAAAGTAGAAGTACTTGCTGAGTGTTGGTTGTTACCTAATGCAAGTGTCTACTCCATCATTAACTGTGTCTACAGCATGTTTTGTTTAATACAACAATAATACAGACTGTGTTATATCAATAAAGAATACTGCCGATGCTGTTACTGAAAACACTTTTCTTCACCAGTGATACTGTGCTGCAGGAGGCTGGGTCTAATGTTACCTGCCCGCTCTGATTGGATCAATGGACCTGTTCCCCTATTGTTACTGATTACTGAGCTGGATTCAGTCCAAAGCCAAAGGCAATGCCACAAAACAAATCTACTCAAGTAAAGTACAAATACATGAAATATGTACTGAAAGTATAGTAACAAAGTAATTTACATCCCATCAATGGTTGAAAAAACTCTGGTGGAAAAGGTTCTGAGATGCAGCGACCTTTTACCCTCTCTTGATATAGTTTGATGTGGTAACATATGGTGCAGTAAAAGTAACAGTCGGGGTAGATTTGGGAGCACATTAACTCGGCCATGCAACATGTGTCACTCACGTATTGTTTGCTGAAGTTGATAACTCCCTCCTCAAAGGCAATGTCTTTGGTCTCATCGGCTTTGCCAAGCTTCTGGAGAACCTGTCCGTCAAACAGATAATTGTATTAGTGACAACACCGAGGGCAACAGTAGCAAATGAATTCACTCGGTTTTTACTTGATGAAATACAAAAGGTAAAGTTTTTGATGCTTTATAAAAACAGGCGTGACGGGAGATAGACCGGTTTGTCTTTCTTCACTTCACCTGTTCTCTATATCTAACGATTAAGTAAAATATGATTATAGATAGAAAAGTGAATTGTTTGACAATGAGAGAAATGGGAGCATACACATATTTGTTCAAAGTTATAGATCACACACTCTGGACTGCACTTTAAAGTCACTCAGCTGTAACTCACTTAAATGTACAATATTAATTTCTGTCTGGCTAATGTGCAACACATTTCACTGTATATAATCTCCCACTATATATACTCTGTTTACACTGTATATTAGTTATATTCCAAAAGTACTTTTATATTTTCATTGCCTCTACATTGCCTGTTAACTTTTTATTACTTGACTGATTACTCTATTTTTGGACTTGTCCTCTTTGCTGCTGTAACAGTGGGACCAATACAGAATTATCTTAGATATATAAATAGACAAATAATGTCAGAAATACGCCACAGCTACAGCACAACCCCCTCTTCCTGACGCATTCATACATATGTAACGTACATACTGGCTTCATAATGTTTCCTCTCGGTCTACCTTCTCTCAAGTCCAACAGTGCATGATGCGTGTAGATGAACACGCAGCGCCCCCTGACATACATTCAGCGCACAACCCGCAGGTGCGTGCACGCACAGACGTGGCCCCTTATTTACCACTTGCACATACCGCAGCGTGCGTGTTCCATACCACTGTGATGCTTGTAAAAATGAAAGAGAGTCTGCAGTCAGCCACCATCTGCGTGACGACCCTCAGCTACAGTATAAGCCTGAACCCCATCAGTCGCCAGGCTGAGTAGTGAGCAGGCCGAACAGGTTTTATCTCATTGCATTAAGATCAATGTCCGCTGCATGACATTGGCTGAAGAGGGGGATGTGTTTTAATGCACACTCCCCCATCCCCAGAACACACCATCCATGCTCTTATTATTATTAAAAACGTCGTGATGCGACACTGCGCCTTCAGTCGGTGGAGGATGCGGCACCACTGCTGCCTCACAGCCTGTGGGCCTGCACTTCCTCCTCCTCCTCCTCTTCCTCCTCCATCCCTGTGCGTTAACATGTAAACCAGCAGCTCCTACCTTCTCCTGGGCTCTGGTTAGCTTTTTCTGCACGTTGCTGGCCACTTTCCCCGCAGTCAGCCCCTTCCCCAAATTCAACTCAGCCATCTTGGAGCGTTGGATCGGTCTGTTGGATGCGGGAGAAGGAGAGGAAACACAGGAGAATAACGATCGGACGGACCGCTACGGCGACGGTGGATGCAGATTCATCAATGTCCAGTGGAGAAATAACGTTGATGGGTGTAATCGTGTGATGCTGCGATGTATCTGTGGGATTGTGTGAGGGCTGAAAGCTAAAGCTGTATCTCTGTAATGTTGAGCCGACGTGTGCGCGTCCGTGACAGAGGAGGAGGATGCTGAGAGAGATGCTCTTAAAGGCACAGATGCTGCTGCGCACAGAGGAGGCTGTAGTATAGATAAAAAAAGATTAAATGCAAATGAAATCTATTCTATGAGAAGAATATTCTACTTTTTGTAATATAATGATTTGTTGTTGCTGTTTTTTTTTACAATTTGGCCCCAAATTCCCCAGGATCATGGAATCAAGTCTTTAATTCCTCAATATATTGAATTTACAAGAAATAAATATAATTCAATACATATAAAATCATTCATAACTGACCAAACACAATAAACTACGAAAACCCAACTTACACTAGGGCCTTACTTACTTTTAAACATGTGCTGTATTAAAGCTTCAAACTTATCTGCCTCAGTCAGAACATTGTTACATAACAAGTGAATGGAAAAGAAAAGCTTATAATGTCAATGGAGATTAGAAGTCATGTGACTCAGGAAAGTAACAGTTTACTGCACAGCCAGACACCAGTGTAGTAAATATTAAACATTTTGACGTTGATATCGTTTGCAGTAGTGAACGTTAATGGATTAAAAGTATAATAGATCCAAAAATGATTTTAATTTAAATTTTTGAGCAGTTTTTCTTTGAATAAATAACATCAGGCTGAGAGTGGAAGTAAAAATTATGACCAGACCAATTTTATGTGACTGTAAAAAGAACTCTAAAATGATATATTATGAATATGTAAAAAATATGCATTAAAACTATAAGCATATATTGTGAATGGGCACTTATCCATGATTAAACCATTATAATCTGCTGTGTCTTTTCCCATGACGACCATCGCACCTGAGGATAGACTTCATTTGCACCTCATTTGCAAACATGGACCAGACACCAGCAGGATTCATCTGATTTTAAAGGCTCCACTGTGTTCCACAATAAGCTACTTTACTCCACGAGATGGCGCTGTTGGCCCATGTCACACGCCCATGAATACAGTATCTATAGTAGGCCCATGCACACAGCTCTGACTCTTACTCTTGAAGAAAAAACATCTGGCTGTTACTGCTCAAGGGCTGCAGCAGCCTGGTGAAGGATTAAGGCTGAGTGGATGTACAGAAGAGATCAGACAGAGCAGGCTGTTCTCATGCATGTTATTGTGGATCCATGGTGAAATGATCATGTCTTAAAGTTGACTACATGTTGCAAAATGATGTACAACAATCCACATTATGTTCCTGGATTTTCAACTCTTTGTTTTTCTTCATTCCATGGCCTTATTGTTGACTTGTGCATGTAACTGTACAAACGTCGTAAAGAAAGTGTAGCTTTGGTAAATGCATAGCCGTCCAATAATCGACTGAAACTGAGCCAATATCACCTACATAATAATAATAATACATGTTATTATTAGAACATAGATCAGTCACATACCCTCAAATTGCGCAGAGCTGCATGGAAACAGCATCCACAATTGGTAGTAAAGACAAAAACACATAATATGTAAAAACCATTACAATAAATTAGGACGTTATCTAATTAAAACAGTAAAAAAAGATTAATAATAATAATATAATAATAACGGATGTATTACAAATACAGGTCAATTGTATATAATAGAGTAACCACAGCTCTCTCTTGTCTCAGGTTGAGCTGGGAGCTCTCCGAGGTCCTGAACCCACAGGCGGCTGGTGCTGAACAAAAACGCTACAAATATATCAAATCTGCACTTTAGTTTATATTTTATTTTTCCTTCAATTACACTGGATGTAATTATATCACTGTTGCATAATCTGGCATGAGAGCGCGTTAAGGAAGAAATCCTGCTCGCATGTGAGAAGAAAGATGGTTTAGTGTGGAGGAGGCTGATTACTGGGATCTCCTACTTACAGAGCAGTGTCATATAGCTGGATGTTATGTTATGAGACACTGGGTCCTTTTTGGTTTGATTATTTTCTCACTGGAAACAGATTGTCTCAGCCCCTGCATCCTCACTGTCTCCCCCTCCTCTTTTCCCTCCTCACTCACTTTCCCCTCATCGTCCCCTCTTCTCTCTCTCTCTCCCCTGCCTCCCAGTCTCTTTATCCCCGACAATAACAACATTTGGCCACGAGTCACCAAGCCCATTCGTTCCCGTATAATCACATGGACAGCCCCTCTCCCCCCCCTCCCGTGCTGCGGGAATGGTTTAACCCGTTCACAGAGAGCGAGGGAGACGCAGGGAGCACAAAGGAAGCTGGTCGTTTGGATGGATGGAAGGGTGGAGAGAGAGGGAGAGAGAGAGAGAGAGAGAGGGGGGGTGTATATATAATTGGGCGCATGATGTAAACATGGAATAAAAAACCGCAAGGGTGCATTTTCCACTTCTCCGTCGCTCCTTGTCCATTATCGGCGTTCAATATTGCATGAGGTCCTGACTAACAAAAGCGCGTCTGTCTGGACGGCTGGGGGGGGGGAGTGTGCAGGGAGCATAAGTGAGAAAGGAGGAGACAGAAGAGGAGTTGAGCTTTGTTTCATCCGCGCTTCAGAAAGGAGGTTCGCGAGTTGCTCTTTTCTGCTTTTTGGACCCAAACCTCTTCACTGAGTCGCGGGGTCGACAAGTGGAGATCCCCCCCCACCCTTGTCTTCAATCCATCTGATTAATTTATCTCGTGGTTGTCTGGGTTTTGGACTGGAGCATGAAGCCGGGAACAAACACGCCAATATGTTGCATCCCTGAGGTGAGTGGGTCTCCCTTTGTTCTCTTCAAATTACAACACAGGGTCTTATTATTGTTTTGTATTGAACCGTGTCTGGTTAAAAAAAAAAAATGTGACCGTAATCTCCACCCAACAGCCCCCCTCAAAAAATCAATAAGAACCATGCACATTTCCCATCATGTTAAAATGGTTCCCAAAAGCCAATTATGCTGTGCACAGCACACACAGCCCTTATGGCAAATCACTGTAATTGCCTTTGAGAATGAGACACATGGAGGGCTGCCTCGGCTCTGCTATTGTTTCCCTCTCTATTGTTTTCAACGGAACATTTGGTGCTCTTAAAAAACACAGAGACACGAGGCACTTGGAGTGTATCAGTGTGTCAGGGGCATCCGGATGAATCCTTCATGATGTGTGGGAATGAATAATTTAAGGGACTAAAGTGTGAATTTGATACCCGTGTACATAACTGGGTTGGACAGTGTGTAAACACTGGGAGTCCAATTGATTTGCACTTGCGGAAAGTCACGTGCACCAACATCTATCTATCTATCTATCTCTCTATCTCTCTATCTCTCTATCTATCTATCTATCTATAAATTCATAGTCTCACTGGATTTCTCTCTTTCTCTCCATCCCCTCTCTTCTTCTCACAAGTACAATAATAGCACATGAAGCATCATCATAATTAGCAGTTTACCAGAGTAGATAAGACGTAAATATAGGCAGAAGGCCTGCTGAGCTAAGTGTGCAGGCATTTTTTTCTTGGATTTCCCTTTGTTAAGTGTGCAAATGTTGTCTCCGCACCATGCACACAGCCTGCTACAGTAGTTCTATACTGGAAATGGCAAAGCTTTGAACTTGTGTGTGTTCCCTATTTCACACTCCTGCAATTTCAAGATAGTATTGTTCGCAAATGGTTTCAAACAAAAGCATGGAAGGTGTGAAAACATGAAAACTAGAGTTATCAGCTGCTTCCTTCTCTCAAATTTTATTCAGTGCTAATAATGTGTAGGAATGTGTGTGTGTGTGTGTGTGTATGTGTGTGCCTGTGAGAGCATGTGTGCGCAGCTGTCCATGTCGTGCAAGAAAAGAAGAAGACACACACAGACTGTCAAGAGAAAAGACATTTGTGCAGACATTTATATACCGTGCTTGGCTTCTGCTACAGGGAAGATTAGGAAATCAAACACTGCAATACAAGAGTGCACGTGAGAGGCAAAGAGTATAAAATGGAGAGTATTATTATGCTGTTATCTGGCAGTTCTGAGCACCGAACTCCCTTTTTAAAATAACAGATTATAAAGAACACTTTGGCCCTCTGCTTGCATGAAAAGGACAAGGCATGGGCTTGTACAGAAAAAAAGTCAAATTACTTCCCTGACCTGCAGATCTCTGGAGATGCAATGATAGATTTGAAGGCTGCACTGTATTTAAATAGAGGATGCTGACGGAAGGAGGAAGATGGAGTGTATTCGAGTGGGAGGAAAACACTGTGCTGCTGGTTACTGACTGTACACTGTTGTTTATCTGACGGATTGGATGCTGCTCTGGTGTCAACCCACCGGCTTTCTCAATAGAAACTAGAGTTATTACATTTTCACCTTCAGTTTGCAAATCATTTCCTGGGCTGAACCTTGAATCTGACTTATAGGAAATAAGTGAAGGTGCAGTGGAACTGTCCAGTGAACACGAGAGCACTTACAGATATGTTCCCTCTTATTTATCAGCAAAAATGTGGCTAAGCGTGTGTGTTTTTTTATTATTCTTATCATTGGTATTTAACAAGTAACACAACACAACAGATACGCACCCGAACCACAACCAACTATCCCCTCATGGTTACAAAGAAACGATATAACGATATAAAAATACAAAATTTAAACAAATAATAAATAAATTGTATAGTAAACCTTATACCACAATAATTTCACTTGCAGTAACAATCCTAATACAGACAGAAGACTGGACTAATCCAGTGGTCATCGGTCATTGGTCGTCCCAGTCCCTAAAACTGGAAGGAAAGTAGAATTTGGACTTTTCCCTACAGGGTGTATTTTATTTGAATTAACTTCAGGTGGAGTCGTACATCTTTCAGCCGTCTGACGTGGCACGGAGGTTTTCGATCCTAACAGGATGAGGCGGAGTGCCAGGGATGACGTAAACACAATCACATCATCATGCGTGTTAGATAACCATTTTGCATTGAAACCAAACATGACAGCAATGGGGTGCGCATTAACAGTGACACCATATGTTTCACTTAGAGATCCAAGCACTGCCTCCCTAAAAAGAGCAAAGGCTGGGACAGGCCCAGAACATGTGACTGGAGCTGCCCGGCACCTCTGGGGTCAGCATATGGACACATTTGTGCCAGCTTCGCTTTACAAAGGTGGGCACACTGGGCTATTTTAGCTTGGATAAAACTGGGTCTACAGCATGAATATGTTTATTGTTGGCAGGGGTGGCGGATTGTTTTTCATCCAATTTTTATTTACACTCTCCAGTTTTTAGAGTCACATTCTCCTCATCATGGACCAAGCCTTTGTTCTGCTGACTGTGCTTCTCTAAAGCACCTGTAGAAACAGTAGGAGACGCTCACAAGCGAAATCAAAGTGTTAAGCATCTATCCTAACATGTATATCCAATCTAATTCCAAAAGATAGATGAAGAGATACTGAAGAGACAGGAGGAGAGTGAGGAGATGCAATGGGATTCAGTCCCCAGCCTTTGAAGAGTTCATCAAAAACCTGAATGAGACAGCCCCATGTGGTGCTTCGCCTTTGTCTGGATAGAAGTCACACATTCTGTCTCCTTCTGCAAAGCTGAGAAAAGTGAGAAAAGCCCGGTGAAGATCAGGGCTTCCTTAGATTTATACAACCACAAGTAAAATATCTTTGTTTTTCAACCTCTTTAAGACCATTAATCCAATTTGCAGTCCCAGCAAACAGGGAGGTTCTGCATGGGACATACGTTGTTTTATTTAAACCACGATGTTGGCTTCTACAACAAGTACCCTTGATAATAGATGTCAGGATTGAGGTGAGGATGAGTATCATCAGAAAGTCTATCATTCACACAGAAGGCACAATACACAGACTGCCTGTGTTGCAACACTGCGCAGTGCTTTGTCGACGGGTTATGTAAGTGAAGTGAACATAAGCCAAAGCGACTCAGACTCTAGATGAAGCACAAAACATCTACAAGGAGCTTCTGTGTCTGGCAGAACAGGCCTCAGTGTTTTGTTGTGTACAAGATAGATGATGGGTTAAAAAGGGCAGACAGGGAGATAGTGACTGTGAGTGAGAATTTTATTAGAGAAACTAATACAGAATGAAAAAAGAAAGGGTAGGAGGAATAAAAGAACAGGGGGGGTGGAGGATTTTGAATTTAGAAAACGGGAACTGGGATGAATACAAATAAACGAAAAAGAAAACACCCAAAAGACACCACCTCCATAGACTACGGGGAATAAACATTAAGCAGGATTATTAGAGTGGACAGAGAGATGGAGGAGAAAGAGGAGAGGAGTTAAAAGAGGGAGGGGGCAGAAAAGAGGTAGGATGAGTGTAAGAGAAGCTGGAAGGGAAAGGGTAAAGTCGATTCTAATCCCATTAATACACACCAGTGTTGTCCTTCCCACTGGCGTATTCTCGTGCACACACACACACATGGTACACGTACATGTTTCAAAGTGCTTGTACAAATACGCAATTTGTTATTCAGCTCACCAGTACGCTGTCTGGACGTCCCCTTAACGACGCAAGCAACTCCATACACTAAATGTAAAGTCGTCAGTGCTCCATCAGCGTAATGAGGACAGTGTCAGGTTGAGAGCCACTAGTTTTATCTAGATCTGACTCACAGCGTGTAAGAGGCCCCTGGCAATGTGGCATTTTATGTGTGTGTGTGTGTGTGTGTGTGTTTGGCTGTCATGATGGTCTGTAGCTGAAAGGCTCTCTCCATACTGTCTTGGCAGAGACGTCTGCTGTTTCTCTCAACATTTATCTCGTAGATGCAAGCAATATCTGAAGAATGTGCATGTAGGCAAGTGTGCACAGATGCCCTTTGTATGTATGTACACTGTGCGTATGAACTCGTGTTGACTGTGAGCTTTTTCGCACGACCGCGTGTGGGAGAAAAAAAATCTAGAATAAGATTATTTGCTGTACTGGTTCATCTGCATGAGAATTGCTGCTGAACTTACATCTGGTCAAAGGATCTGTGAGGTCGACGGGCGTCCCTCGTGCATAACGCATAGTAATGCTGTTTGCACGTTAGAGTGTGTGCTAACATGGTAAATATCATCAAACACAACAAAGAGAGAGAGCAAATGGAGAACAGAGCTGCAATTGAATCCAGTAATTCAGGACGGGTCTACAGAGACAGAGCTGTGTGCAGTGCGGCTTGGAGTGAAAGATAGAGAGCAAGGCTTTATAGAGAGGAACTGTGTGTGTGTGTGTGTGTGTGTGTGTGTGTGTGTGTGTGTGTGTGTGTGTGTGTGTGCCACAGTCTCTAATCATGGGTTGACACCATCACAGACAAACATGTACTGTGTGGAAAGGACCTAAGTATATTTATAAGTACAGTTTAGAGGTTCCTGTACTTGACTTCAATACATTTATTTATGAGCTCATGAACATATTAAGTACAATGGGGATTCATACAGTGCGCTAAACAACACAACAGAGTCTCAAGATTTTATATTAGGTCCACTTACACCAGATACAGCATTAAAATGCTGTTTACACACTAATGCACAATTGATAATAATGACAGTGGACGCTCCACTTGTGCTAGAATGCATTATTGAGGCTAATATTCATACTTATCATATATTCATTTGTTATAGATTATTTTGTTATATTGTGGTATTTAATGCTAGGGTGGGTAATCCTGGGAAGGCTAACAAGACCAAAATGAATTATAAGTTGTGTTTATTACAGTCCTGCAAGAGCCACAGTGTCTTTTTCTCAGACAACTTTATTGATGGCTATCGGGAGATGAAGAGGATTTCAAGTCAGAATCCTTGTCGGTAACAGTATTTATTAAAACTTGCAAAAGTCAGGTGGAATGGGAGACTGGAGCTGGGTACAGGAGGGGGCCGATCTGAGGAGGGATCCAGAGCAGAGGAGATCAGGTGGGCTTGGTGTGTTGAGGATGAGGCTGAGCTTAGGTCTGATCCAGAGCGCTGTGGTGATTTGGAGAGTTTCAGTGCGATGGCTGGATTCTTGAGATGAGGCGGGAGTCAGGCCGAGGAACTGCAGGTACAGAGAAAACAGGATTACTGGCTGTCAAGAGCAGAGAAATGTGTTTTCAATATTTTTGAAATAAATATTGTCTTGCTTTTCCTGTTACTGCACTGAAGTTGGAAGAAATGAACAAAATCAAGTGCCGCAAAAATAGTTATAATGAAAATCGATGAATAATGGTTTTACTGAAGATTTCAGAGTCAACAGATTTGTCCCAGTTACCAGAAAATAAAAAACAATGTAGATGAATGCCTTCGAAAAGTCACCCCACTTTTCTGTGGGTCAGCTTGGATATGCAGTCGTTCAGCTTCCAACAGCCACTTTCAGCTCACAGACGTTTGAAAAGGAGACAAATGGATCTGTGTGGTGTCTGAGACTAATTTAACAGCTTGGATTAGAGTAGGTCCGGCGAGAAGAGGAGAGAGGACGAGCGGTGCCGCAGAAAGCAGCAGAGGTAAATGATGCGGGAAAGAGAGACGATGAAAGACAGAGAATGAGCCGTAATCTGATGAAAGCCTCTTAACTCCCCTGTCGCCTCACCTTCAGGCCACAAGCAATGACCACGGCTTAGAGGTGGATCAATGCCGAGGCCACTGACATTCGCACACACATACACACACCCCAGATCACTTCACACAACATGTGCATCACCTGAAGATATGTTGGCGATCTCTGCATGGGAAAACAGTCAGTATTCATTTATTTGTTGATGGACTGATAGATAAATGGATGCATGGAGAGCAGAACGGCTAAGAGTAGAAATTGCTAAAAAGTAGGACATTAACTCTTTGTCTTGGCGGTTTGTTTTTCTGTGAAGGAGTCTGTCTGTGTGTGTGTGTGTGTGTGTGTCTGTGTGTGTGTTTGTGTGTGCGTAGGTGGCTTAGTGCACGAGGGGTCTGTAGGTCACTCAAACATCTCAATAGACTTGTAGCTCAATGGGAGAGAGAGCGAGAGTGAACAGAAGGTTTCTCAGCTTCCCATACAAATCACCCTCCTGTGTAGAAACCCAACGACCCAGTCAACCACACCACTTGGCCGAGGCTGTGTTCATTGCGAGTGTCCTCTCGTGGAGTTTTATTTAAAAATATACCAAAATAACAAAACAAAAAAAGCTAATTAAATTCATGTATGCATGATGGAGGGCGCTGTGCTTATCTGGGTGCAGATACGAAAATGTGTAGGAATGAAATGCATTTAAATAGTTTAAACTTGTTTTTCTTATAAGCTTCCCCTTTTAGCGTTAAAGCACAGATTGAGAGAAGGTTGCTGTAATGGCCGTGAATCGCATGTTCACTTGATAACAAAGGTTATAGAATAAATGTGTTATTACCAATTCTTCTACTAACTATCTCTGCCAGTGGTTGATTTAATTTAGCAACATATTATTATATTATATATAGTATTATCACATTAAAGAGCATCCTATTCTATCCTGTGAAACAAAGGTATCTAGTTACCTGTAGTGTTCTACAAATAAAACGCTGCATTGTTAACAGGATTTAGTGGCATCTAGTGGTGACGTGGCAGATTGCAGAATACACCTTCCCTCTCCCCTCCCTAAATCAAGCTCATAGATGATGGACAAATGTGAAATGTCCTTTTTAGAGCCAGTGTTTTTTATGTCCCTTCTGGGCTCCTGTGGTCTAACATGGTGGGCCTCACGGAGGAGGACCGGCTCTAAAGGCTCATGAAAACACAACGATTCTTAGTTACTATTGAAACATAACAATGAATATTGTATTCAATGTCTCCTGATAGATTCACACAATGGACCTTTAATTACATAGCTTCTCGGAGCAGATGCTGGACTGGATTGTTTGGTTTTATCGCTTATAGATTTCTGTCAAATACTAAGTAGATTGTAACTCTCTAAGTCCGTCTCTCTATCACACACACACTGACACACAGACATGCACACACACACACACTGACACACGTACATATACACACACTGACCAACACAGCCCTGGTGACAGATGGGCAAGATGGAAACACAGTCATCCTGTTAGTAACCATGACATCAGCAACACTGATACTCGCTGTGACATGCACATGAATGCTCTCTCTCTCTCTCTCTCTCTCTCTCTCTCTCTCTCTCTCTCTCTCTCTCTCTCTCTCTCCCCTCTCTCTCCTTCACTAAACTGGACACAGAACAGAAAGAGGTGCTGACAGATTGCAGATTGTAACCATGACATGGCCGTAACTGTCCCTCTGTTCAGAATCATGATCCCGGATCTGACTGGGGATGTGAGTCTGGCACAGAGGAGCAGGCCAATAAATGGTCTGACAGAAAAAAGATAAGGGACCAAACAGACAGCGAAGACATCTGATATGATATATTATTTTTACGTGTGCTTTTGTAACTTTGTTCTAAAATGTGCTATATAAATAAAGATATTAATATTAATATTAATATTAATATTATTATCATTATTATTATTATTATTATTATTATTATCCCATTTGTACTTTAGGCACAGTAATTCTCTGAATTAAATGCTAACATACTCACAATTGTATTGCTAGCATGCTGTTAATCAGGATACAGAATATTAACCATATTTATCATTTAATGTAACATGTTAGCTATACTGAGGGTGATAGAAATATAATTATACTTGCAGGAATTTGGTCATTTACCGTTAACATTCATCTCAATTCATTCTCTTGAGACCTTAAATGTCTAAATCACATTTCTTGGCATCTATACAGTTGTTGTTGATGGAATGTAATGGGTGTGCCATTTTAAAGTTGAAAAGTAAATTTGTCTTTAATGGAAACATATCTTTTATTTCTTTATCAATTCCTTCGATAAATTCTGAGCTCATATAGCCAAGCGATACCAATAAATCTGTATTGAGCTTATATCAGCTGATGTATCGGCCTGACAAATTTAAAACGTCGGGCTCTGTACTCACACCCCTGTGTGTTAATCTGCTCTGCAGTATCTTGTTAACCTCACCAGGGGGAACAAGCTTGATTTCTCTGTAATAGCTTTAGAGGCATTAACGAGGTTAATGTCTAAAACATTTCACCTTAGACTGAATCTCAATCCTGCTTTAGCCAAGTGAACTGTAAAAACCACTGATCTCTCTTCCTTTAGTTGTATTCTTACTATACACTACACTACCATTGTATCCTCAAATAGTCTGATACAGAAGGGACTATAACATTATAGGCTTAATTTAATAGCCTGTCAAATCTAATGACCTAAGTGCATTTAAATATCAATACCACTATTCATACCAGACATATATAGCCTATATATCACATTCAAATGTGGTCTCAGACTTTTGCACAGCATCCCACGGATACAGATATACTGTAGATATCCCAGATTTCTCTTGCCACCAGACAACAGAGGTGAAACTGTGTTTGTGTTCCTCTCACCACCGAAAACTAAATATGCCATCGCTTTGGACAATCCCCAAAACACACTGTGCAGAGTTTCCCAGGGAAGGTTTTGTCAGTTTAAAGCTGCTCCAGTGAATATTAGAGGGAGGCCTGTTCATCACAGACAGCAATGTTCCTGGAAAAAAACACGTCTGTTGTTTAGAATTCATTTTACAGCGGCGGATCTAGGACATTTCTAGATCAGGGGCCGTAAAAGGGACACAATTTACACAGAGGGGCCAATTATATGTCCAACATCCATGCACAATTCCTGATTCAGTAAGGAGCATATTTAATCATTGTTTCCTGTGAGCTCTATAGCTTTGAGTAAAGCCACACGTCATTATATATTTTATGTACCATATCACAATATATTTTGAAAATTGTTCCTTGTTCAAGCACTTTGTGTACTTCAAAACAATTTAGAAAATACAATTCTTGACAAATTGTCGGATAATTGTTAATATTGTTAGTAAGTTATAATTTTATTAAGACCAATCAGACTTCAGCTTGGGTCTATGCCTCCTGGCCCCACCCCTGGATCCGCCCCTGCAGAAATGACAATGGAACAAAAGCCGTCCAAAGGCCAATTATGATTCTTTGTACTGAGGATGACACTGATTGTTGAACAATGAAAAGGCAGGAAGCTGACCTGAAGTTGCCAGGAAGGAAAATCTATCCTACTATCTCTGTAGTTCTGTTTCATTTAGATCATACTTGTGTGTACTGAGTCTCTAATGCAGTCTAATATCTCCCTCCCTCTCTCCCTGTTTTCTCTTTGCCTTTCCGACTTTCTTTCTCTCCCCCATCTCACTTTCTCTCCAACCCCTCCAATCCCCACCCTGGGGAGCAGGGTGTCCTCGTTCTGGTGATGCTCTGTCACCGCCACTCAGTGCGGGGCCTCTGAAATATTCATGCTGCCACACAATACACACACACACACACACACACACACACACACACACACACACACACACACACACCTAAAACGAAACACAGGCACAAACACTTATGCAGCCCTCATCCTTTTCTCCCTGTCACTTTGCCCATATCAACAGAAGATTAGAAAATATAATTTATCTCGCAGCAGGTTTAGGGAGAAAAGCTGTACACACACACTCATGCCACTTGCTGTCGCGGTAAACCCAGAGAGGACTTCACCATACCATATAGTTTCATATTCCCGATACTCATTAGGCGCTGTTGTTGTTGTTTTTCAAAATCCAAAGCAATCAAAACACGACAATCATTGACGGATAACAACATTTTCTTCAGCTACTTCTCGGAGATGTAAAGTTCACGGATCTGCGAGCACACACTCACAGCGGTGGAGGAAGAGTCACACTGCACTTTGAATAGCAAACACAGTTTTGAAGCCAGAGACACCAGTTGGCGCACAGCAGAACAAATCATAAAAACCTTGTTACAGTTCCAGCAGTGCTCAGATTTGATCTGTGACCTCAGACTCGCTAACCATTTGGAGGAGAGAGGAGCCGCAGTGAAAACTCCAGCAGAGAGCACATCAACGCGGAGAACGGTTATTACGCTGCCAGCGGTTTTGATATGTAACCTAACAATGTCGGGCTGCTCGGCTGACGGAGACATGCAAACAAGGACATGGCTGAGCAAATCATCACGTGCACTGTGATCTGTGTCAGAGGCACTGCTGTGTGATTTACTGCTCCCACATGTGTCAGCAGGGAGGAAAAATGAGCCTGTGATAGGACATTTAGACATTGGTTTCACTGCAGAGAGTTCACACTGTGGAGCAGATTGAAAATGAAATCTTTCAGGTGTTGGAGTGCAGAGGGAGCAATATGATCTCATTGACGCTCCTGCATTATCCTAATCTCAGACAAAAACAATTTGAATAGGGAGATGTGTCATCGCCTGCCAACTTGAATGCACGTCTTGTGAAAGTGCGAATGCCGTGCACTGTAATAATAAGATCGACATTTCAGTTCCTATGGTAACATGAAGCTTCTGCACTGATCAGTGACATTTAGGTGCATTGTTGTTGTTGTAGAAATCAACAGTAATAAAAAGACTGTTCTCCTGCATTGTTCTTAATTCATGGTGGAACGTCTTCTGTTGTGAATTTTTGAGGCTAATGACTCTTCTTCTTCTCCTGGTGGTTTTGGCTGCTTTTCATTGAGGAGTCAGCATCAATGACATTTGCAGAAATTTGCAAAAATAACATCAAACACAGTTTCATGCTCGGGACACACATCGTAGGCGTGTTAGCTGTCAGTGCAGAGCTAAAGAGAAGCTAACATTTGCAAATAGAAAGCGGCTGATGGGAATGATACAACTTTGTATTATATCTGATTAAAAACCAAAGCACGAGACAAATGATAATGACTCTGAAGTGATGATTGCGCTACATGAAAAGTCAAAGGATCATCTCAGGGCACCATGCACGTCAGGACAACATTTCATGGTAAATAAACCAGTCAGTAGGTTTTATGATACAGTATTTCATCCAACAGACCAATGGGCATTAGCATTGCAGAGTTATAATAAACTAAATTAAATATATAACTATCAAGGAAGGGACTGTTAAATGTTATAATAAACAGTTTGTTGTAGATCTAACATTTGGCTCAGAGGCTTCCCTAATCTGTTGGTGAATTATAAAGAGGCACTAGCTGAATAGGGTCAAGGGGTCAGGGCCGTCTGTTGCCAGAAGCCTCAAAGAAACCATCATGGATGCTTCTTATTATGCACATTCCCATGGAGACCAGCCCCCTGTCCTCTTCGCAGGGTCGTAATACCGCTGCTGGTTGTTATAGAAACAGACAGGACGTGACATTGTTGCATAATGTGTTGCTTCTTTCACCCTCTCTTGTTCTGACCTCTTGGGCTTTTTCTAGTCATGTCATCGCTCTGTGGTTGTCGCAGTCAGACGAGATAGTGTCAGGTCAGAACTGACAAAAACACACGTTGAAGCCAACTTTCAGCTCGAGTAAAGTAAACTGAGGATGGTTATTTAATTAAATGTTATAAAGCTGTAATGGAAAGAAAGACTGGGCCATTTTTGACATAGTGCTCAAGCAGCATCATTTACTGTGCTGGTCTGACTTCCTGTGTCAGCTAATGACTTTTTTTCCTTCTTTGTAAGTGAAAACTTAATTTCTGCTCAGTGTTTGATTACATTCCTTTCCTCTTCTCGTCTCAGTTATAATTGTTTTAACACACTGAAATAGAATTAACTCTGCGGCACTGCCTCTCCAGATTGTTCTTTTCACTGCATGGACGTGTCATTGATTGCAAACGTAGCATGTAGCTTGGGTGTTAGCATTGTGTAACCGAGCAACCTACCATGTTTTTCCACATGCAAGGAATTGGCTTTGGTGTTTGGTGCATAACAGTTTAAGTAGAAAAGTAGAGGGGGAATTGGAAAGTAAGTACTGTAGTACAAAACTATTCAATAAAATGTAATGTAAAAAAATATAATCTTAAAAATATGCTCAATATGTTACAGATTGTGCAGAAAATGTGCACGGTATGCAAGCGGTTGAAGGTATTTGCGACCCACAGCATTTTCAGAAAAATTATTGAATCACAATATTTTTATTGAATATTTAATATAGGAAAAACAAATTAGAACAGAAAGACAGCTTCAGAGAACAAATAATTGAGCGCAGATTTTCTCTGTGCCATTTTCTTCTTGGCAGTGCTGTAGTGTCCCTTGTCATGTGTTCTCAGTTGGAGCTTCCTCCTGAGTCAGGGAGCCTGTGGTGTAACTAAGCTGCAGCCTTGACAATCTGTTTCACCACTGGAGTCTGTCTTCCCGAGACAGACAATTATGAGTTGGATATCCTCCAGTTGCTTTCAGGTTTCTGACTCAGAATACAAATGGATGCAAATTTTTTGTTGAAAGTAACATCGAGATTATATTCCAGCGATGTGACCTTGCAACACAGGATATTTATTGTTGTTGTTATTTCTCTGCACTTAACAGCATTTTTTTGCACTTTGCTGTTGTTAAAGATTTTCATCCAGAGGTTGTTCCGAAAAGCTCACCCTCAACTTTTTCTCAGCTTTGCCACTGAGTTCACCATATACAGTAACTTTATGTGCACCAGGTTATAATGAAAATCGTTTGTCATGGATTCAGAAGTCTGCAGGGCAGCAGGAGGGCGTTCGCCGGATCGCTCAATAAACCGGACAGCTGAGTTTCTCCTGTCAATACGGATGTACTCTGCTGAAGTTTTCTGCTCTGTAGGAGTGCTGCTCTGTACCTGAGTCTGAACATTTAACTCCACAAATCAATAAAGCATCAAACATTTTCCTCCCAGTTATTTTTTTTACAGGCTGCATAAGGCCTATGAGGACGACTGTATTTAAACAGAGAGTTAATGCTAATCAGCTTCCATTAGCTCTGACTCATGTACTTCTGCCGCCCCCACAGGGAGCAGCAGTCACGCCGTACAATTATAATGTTAAATACTGGCTTATAGTTCATCTGAATCTTTGTTAATGCTTTTAATTCCTTATTAGTGGTGACAGGGAAGCCCAGCGGCACAGACTCAGGTGGGAGTTGCTGATACGGGAATGGATCTGATGGAAGTGGCTGTGATTAGTGCAGCGTTTTCAGCAGCTGACATTTAACGACAGTCTGGATGTTTGGACAATTACTTATCGAGACACAGTGGACTATTATACAAGCTTATATTATATCTCACTGAATGCCACTTGTTAATGCTGCCATTAGATTGTTTTAATTGCACTGTAGTCTCCCTTTCCTCACGTCCATTACTGCTACACCTTATTGTAAAAGGATGCTGCAAGAAGGCATTGAGTGATGTTGTGTGTCCAACTGGTGGGCGCTCTCTCCCATATGAGAGATTCTTTTTTTTTCTTGCAGTGCTGCTGTTTAGCTTGTTGCACTCAATAAAGTGACGGGTCAAACTGAAATTTACTCAGACAATGACTTCTCCTTGCTCCAGCTAACCACAATGATAACTCTAGAGAGTGTGTGTGTGTGTGTATGTGTGTGTGTGTGTGTGCCTGCGTGCCGGCATGCCACAGTGCATCATCACCTGCTAGGTCAATATGGAATAAGAAGGGCTTACCTCCCCAGTGTAATGCAAGCGTGCACACTTTGCACATTTGTGTGTATGCATGTGGAAGAGTACATCCAGGATAATCGGAGTTTGTCTTCTGTTCTCTGACATGACAGGTGCATTGACCTGAAGGAGAAAACCAGACTAAGGTAATGGATCCAGAGTAACAGAAACTTGAAATTAAATTTGTGATATCTAACCCACAGAGGCTGCAAAAGCACAGAGGGTTTTGAGTGCAGTAGGTAGTGCTGTTGTAGCTATGGTCCAATGGACTGTATCATTTGGTATGATGACCCTTGATCATCTGTATTTGGACCAAATTTTAATGGATTCTTCCTTTGCCCATGTTGCATCCTTTCCCCACATTGGTGGAAATCTGTTTGGTTGTTTTTGTGTTACAAACAAATAGATAAGAGGTAATAAAGGAAGCTTGGAGTCACAAATTGCCTCTAGGAGGATCTGTGTAAAGATTGAGCACAGTTTGGGTGAAAGTGCCAGTGTAAGAAATATCATGGTGGAGACAGAACCCACCTGAAGGCCGTGTAAAAGCTGTAGTACAGTGCTTGTTGCATGGAATAATGATAATGCATCTTTAAATACAGCTTTCATTTGAATGGATTCATGATTTAGTGCGTCTGTAGTTTTGGATGTTTTAGATTTTTGCTTTAGGTTAAACCACTGGGATGAATGTGTGTGGAGCTGTGTGTTCTTGCCAAAGGACACAAAGAGATCAATTAGGAATCAAGTTATCAATACTGGGCCGCAGTCCATTATGTCCCAGTGAATCACCACACAGCCTCTCATTAGATGAAAGGTGTGGTATACATAACACACTGGGGATAAAAATGTAATTGTGAAAGCTGTAATTGCTCATAACTGGCAACTTTAAAGTCAATTAAATACACATAGTCAGTTGAGTGAAATTATATCAGACTGAATTATTGCTGCAAAATCTTTTTTTTTTTTTTTTTACAATTATGTGGTGTGTTTGATTAGATTAGTAAATACAGTGTTTCACTTGACTTAAGGTCAGGATCAATACTTTGTGTGGGTGTAAAATGAATTTACTTACTTAATAATTTTCACTTAGAAGGTAAAAAAAAACACGTTGAATGAACAAGTTTAAATGTAGAAATAAACTTGTTTGCCGTAGTTTATGCTGTGTAATGCGCTGCTCTATTTACATTAGTACGACAGGTTGGGCCGTTGCTGTTGCTGTTGCTGCTGCTGCCATCTCTCCTCTCCGCCATTTTCCTTCCTGTCAACACCATAAGTGCAATGCATTATGGAATATTCTGCTCCGTTGGTGAATATTATACTACTACTACTACACTACTTTTCACAATGCAATGTGGGATACAGTGAGTCCACTATATAGGGTATAACAAATTTCACAAAATGTTCATACAAAATGGCAAACTCACCATATAGTAGAGTATATAAAGTTATATATCCAGTATATTTATAGCATTGTGGTACAACATGTGTTCTTGCTGATGTATTATTTGAATGATCAGAGATGCAGCAAATCAGGACTAAGTAGAGATGCAAATGCAACTTAAAAGAACCAGTTCTTGTGTCAAATTTCCAACACCATGCAAATTCATGCTAATGCATTTGGTTTATCTTCCCATGGCAACTATTCAGTATGTGTTGCAGTTTGCTGTATGTCAGAGTGAACGATAGCGCCTGAATTGTAGTTTTCTTCTTACAATGCAGTCATTTCATCTTCTCTGGTGGTTGTGAGTGGTGAGGGCGGCTGTGCTGACTTGTTTCTTTTTTCAAAATTATGGAGCATGCTAGCTGCTCTGTCAGCACTCACTGTTGAGTACTTAAAATGAGCAATCAATAATCACTCTCTCCCCCTCTCTTTTGTCTTTCTCTCATTCTTTCTCTCGCTCTCTCTCCTCCGCTTTCTTTCTATACCTCCTGTTTGCAGGTAGACGTCCCCATGGGTGAGGCCCACTGATCCAAACACCCCAACACGCCCCCCCTTTCATCCCTCCCCCCTGCCCTCCTCTGTCACCTCTGAACGCTGCCTCCCCCCTTGACTCAAGCCATCATGACTTCTACCAGCAAGCTGCTGGGTTTGGTGGAGGTGGGGCTGAAGTGCGACCAGGAGATTGAGAGGAGGTACGAGATTGTGCCCTCGGTGGTCTGCTCCATGTGCTGCCTCTTTGGAATCATCTACTGCTTCTTTGGTAAGTGGTGATGCAACACAGTCAGAGCCGGTACTAATATGTCCTCTAAAGTGTCTCATGCATATGATTACATGCCTGTCATTGCCTGGTCAATCAATCAATCAATGAATCAAATTTAGTTATACAAACCAAAAAGTCTGACAGAGATAAAGTAGCAGTAATGACAAACGTAATGATAGAGGTAGTGCCAATAATGGTAGTATATGTGAATATGCATATTGTAATCGTAATCCACGATCAGATGCCACCATGATTCATGATCCGCGATCCATGATTCATGATCCAAGATGTTGAAAAGAGTTGATCACCATTAGAATGCTGGCACCACAGAGTCATTCTTATTCTATCAGTATCAACAAAAGTGTTTTATTCAGCATGAATAAGGTAAGGTCAACAAAAGCTTGACGGAATGATGTCAAATCATCCATCATTGCTGTTTGTGTGAGAGAATGAGAGATATCTAGAGGCTGAATGTAGCTAATGTTGATAGTGTTTTTCTTCTTCCATTAAAGTAAACTATTATGTTGTCATATATTTTATGGCTTTAACTTTGATCCCAAAATGTAATGGGTTCTCTCCTGACCCTCGCCACATCAAGTTGTGTTGTAATTCTTCCAGTAGTTTTTTTGGCATAATCCTGCAAACTAACAGGCAAACAAAACGAAAAAAAAACCCTCCTCAATGGAGGTAATAATAACACCTGTGATAATGATGATGATCCATGTAATGAGAGTGGTGTGAGTACATTTTATTATTTATTTCAAATGTGAAGCTGAATCATCACAGTGGTGTAGAGTCACATTAGGCAGTGTAAGGTGGGGGGTGTAGAGTGTGAGGTTCGGGGAGTTGTGGTGAACAGGATTAGTTCAACCATGGGTTCTGCTGGATCTCCTTGAGAGTGGCACGGTCCCACGGCTTTACAGCCAAACACTTCTTCAACAAGAATGAATGGGCATTCTACCTCCTACAATGGATGGTTACAACATTATGGCTGAAAATCAAGATCTCTTTTCAGAAAATGAATGGGATTTTTATTGAATCCACGCTGCTGAGCGATCCTTAAGTTTTTACAACGCTTTCATTTTCGCTCATCTGAAAAGTGCTTCTAGTGTATTTGCAAAGAAAAAACAACTCCCTTAAACAACTGGATATCCTGGGCGTTGTCGACAGATATGATGGGATGACTGAAAAGTGACATGTAGCTGGGATTCTTCATGAGCAAGTGCCATGAAATGATCTACTGTTGATCATGTTTCTGTCATTAAGAGCGGCTCAGAGGGATTCTCTTGTTACCGGGTGTGTAATGTCACACCCAGTGTCAATAATGTCAATACTGAACACTTACGTCTGTAGACTGGACTAACATACAGTAGTACAGTCGGTGAGTAAGTAGGATGGACTACACCATGATTATATATGGGTCTTTACTTTCACTCATGCTTTCTGAAATCCAAACCTTGAATCTCCATTTGCCGACACCGAAATTGCTCACATCATAAAAAGATTGGGTTGTCTGCCGTCTTTTAAGAAGGAAAAAAACACGTTATATTCTGCTGCTTATTTTGTTTGAGTCTTTCAACTAAATGTTGCAGCAGCACAGCTGATAGAAAAAGGGGGTCAGTTTTACAATTAATCAAAAGCACCCGGCCGAACTGGCAGTGGACCCCCTGTTGTCTTTTTTCTCTTTTTTTTTATTCCTCTGTGCCCTTTAAACACTTGGACTGTATGCATGGGTCCATTCATATGCTGAGACACAAACTCCTTACTTGAGCTTTTGTTCTGTGCCCAGCTAGTGCCTGCATTTCACTGCATCCTAAGTATTATGGTCTCATTATACTACGCATTTGGATCTAAAGTCATTACAGCTAAAAGCAATCAAATACAGGCATTAGGGTTCCTTGTGTAGCTGAAACAATGATGGTTTGAAAATTGCAAGTGAGCAGGGAAAGTGCTCAAATAATAACCATACATTCAGAATGTCTCATGCATTTTGTCCAAGGGTATGTTTATTTACGTATATTGCCTTGAGTTGGCTTTTGTGAATGTATAATTATTTACTTGCAGTTTTCTCGTAGAAGCAGAGATTTTCATCTCGCTGTCTTTATGCAAGTTAATGATGATTTACTAAGTAGCTGCAAAGATGCAGGCAAACAAGATCAGATGCATGCTAATGTTTTTTATTTAGATTTTTGCCTTCAGCAGGCAGTAAACAACATAAAAAGACTGAGACAGAACAAGTCAATGTCACAGCGACTTGGCAATACATCAGTAACTGACCAACCTATAAAGAGTCTCAGAGATGAAGGTAGAAATTTGTACAAACAAAATTAAGGTAGGGTTGGTAAGTTGTTTTCTGATTTATTTATTTGTTGAAGTCCTTCCCATGTCCCGATAGCCATCTATAAACAAAAGTCAATGTTCCTCGCAGGGCCGAATGAAATGATTAGCTGTCGTACCTGTGTGTCCTCTCACTGCACATGACTAGTGTCTTCACAAGTCAGAGAGGCAGAGAAACTCACATCACTGAAGCAAAGACAATAGCCAGAAGTTAGTTGGCTTGTAGCAGTTGTCAGGTAGTTGGCGAGAGTGCCGATGGGAGGCATGTATGCATTTTTGCAAGGATAACATACCATAGCTTTAAACCTCGGTCAATACACAAGCAGTTCCTCAAACAAACATCTATTAATTGATCTGTAACCTAAACAGCTTTTCCTTTGAGGGTGGCTGCAGCTAATCCCTGCTGACATTAGGTAAGAGGAACACCCTGTTCACCAGTCCATGACAGGGCCAATACACAGAGACAAACGACCACTCACACCTACGGGCAATGTAAATTTGCCAATTGCCAAGAGGTGCAAACCTTCTTGCTGTGAAGCATTCATGCTAATCACTGCATCACTGGGTCGCCCCCCGTCAAGCAAACAGAGCATTTGATCAGAGTATATTTCATTGTGATGAATCCGTGAATCATTTATTGACTATTTTGTCCAACAAACACTATAATTTCCATGTAATGCTAAACAAAAACCTTGTTATTCTTGTGTTATACACAAAAAAACAAGAAAAGAAATAAGCGCAGAGTTATGGGCAACCGGTATGCAGTGTTATTGGCTGAATATTAAGCTATGTTGAAGCCGTGAGCTGGCTTGATGCATACAAATAGACCGAGTGGGATTCACTGGAGCACACAGACAGTATTAACATTCACTGTATATGTCCCAGTAAAGTATTTGCGCCAGTGCCTGCATTACAAACAGGTTGCCCCATAACGTTGACAGCATGCAACTAGACTGGTGGTGGTTCTGGCTAAAACCGCTGGGTGGAAAAGAAAAGAGACAAAGAACACTGCTATTTGTAGACCTATAAGATTAGTGTGGCAGAAAATGTCAAGTGTGCCCTCAGGGTGCCCTCAGACAAAAGACCATGATCTGGCCCACTTTAAATACACAGCTGTACTTCAAGTATTAGTGCGCTAACATCAGACATGTTTGCATTTAGCAGAAAGAAGAAGCTGGAAGAACATTGTCGGGAATTTGTGATGACAGTTGAAAAAAAAAACATGTTCAGGGGGGTGTAGGTTCTCTAGAAATGCTCTTGTTACTCCTTGTCAGATATGGGGAGAACACAGTAGTGGGGCTATCACCACACTATTTTAAAGGCATAGGGGCTGAAAGCTGTCTCGGAAAACACACAAGATTGAGTCGAGGAGGAATATATATAAATAAAAAGCAGGAAGAAGTGTACCAAATGAAAGAGGTATGGTCGCAAGGGAGGAACATGGACGCTGGGTCGGATGAGAGAGGGAGAGTATTGTTTTGGCTCAGCTGTGCAATGCCTGATTACACAAAGATAACAATCTGATGCCGGTTTCCCCCCGAGACACAGTCCAGTCAGTGAAGTAGGTGAAGAATGAAAAAAATAAAGGGAGATGCAAACGTTGAGGCAAGGGCCAAGTAGATTTAAATTCTTGATCATTTGAGCTTTTGCTGCTTCAGAGTCTTTTTTTTCTTTCAGTTCTTCATTGCAATAAAGCAAATTAAAAATGGGAGTAAATTGGTAAGCGAGCGAGGCCAAGAAGGACAGGAGGGAGCATACGATGGGAAAAAAAAGAAATGAGAAGGAGCGCAGCTGTGAATGTAGATGACCTTTTGTAATGTGATGATTATCATATTTTAAATCAGGTTCATCCACCTCCAATGAAGAAAAAGCTCTCCACGCACAGTATACTGCTCCCTTACCCATCATACCCCCCTTG
This sequence comes from Hippoglossus stenolepis, assembly GCF_022539355.2. Taxonomy (NCBI): domain Eukaryota; kingdom Metazoa; phylum Chordata; class Actinopteri; order Pleuronectiformes; family Pleuronectidae; genus Hippoglossus; species Hippoglossus stenolepis. Next base: position 10,524,314 of record NC_061495.1, on the reverse strand, counting down.
TAGTATTTTATCCTTTAAATTTAATAACATCATTTTGATTTTTTGAAAAGCAATGGAGAAACCAGTACAATGTAATCATGGAATGCAAATAAAATGTAAGCATGTACCTGTACGCTGGGGATATCCTCACAGTCGTCCGTTTCCCATCTCTCCTCTCAGGCTATCGATGCTTCAAGGCGGTGTTGTTCCTCACTGGCCTGATGTTCGGCTCCGTGGTCATCTTCATGCTGTGCTACAAGGAGCGGGTGATGGACACTCAGCTGAGCGTGGAGGCCTCAGTCGGCATCGGCCTGGGCATCGGGACCCTGTGCGGCCTGGTGACCATGCTGGTCCGCAGCGTGGGGCTGTTCATGGTGGGCCTGCTGCTGGGCCTGCTGCTCGGAGTGGCCTCGCTGGTGGTAAGAGGCATTTGTTCGGTCACGTATATTCTCATATATAGATCCCCCAAAAAAGAATGTGTGCAATGATAAAACTTCACTTGTGGTAGTTTTTGTCATGCTCATGCTAACATAGCACAAAGGTCCCTAAATGATCAGCAACTGAAAAGACAATGGACAGTTAAAATTTGGAGAGTGCATGTTTCAAGGTTACTCATTAGCTACCAGTACACAACAGCTAACGTTAGCATTCAGACACTTCCTTGCTAAAGTCACTGTTTAGCGTCGTGTTACGTGATATAGTGGGAGAGACGTTTGAGGAATTAAAATGCACTGGAATCAAGCTAATGCTAAATGCTAAATCCAATGCTAAAGTGCTTGAAACAAACTTTTGTGTTGATGTAAACACAGAAATATGTTCCAGTGAGCAGAATGTGACACAACGTTAGTGACTTCACCAGAATATCTCTGAGGTCAGGTGAAAAGATACAGCAGCTAACGTTACATTGCTAGCTTGATCAGGCTACATCCAATACATTGTACTCACAGACTTAAATGTGATATTTCAATATAAAAACAGCCCTATATGGCAAGGAAGTGGCTGAATGCTAACGTTAGCTGTTGTCTAATGGTTGCTAATGAGTTATCAAACATGTTGTTTAACCTTGAAACATGTCCCTCCAGATTTTACCTGTGTTTTCTGTTGATGATCATTAGTGACCTGTGAAATGACAACATTTTCCCCTGTGTTTAAATTACTTATAAACCTGGTTAAGAGCATTAAAACATAGTTCTCTTCAGATCAGCATTTGAGAAAAATGGCTGCATAGTAACCATATTGTGCTGTTATCACAGGAAAGTTCTCTTGTGATGGAAAACAGCATGTATGGTCTGTAGATGAGTCTGAATTGCAGATAACCCCCCCCCCTCTTTCCTTCTCTAAGGTCATGGAGGAGTTCTATCACCCCAAAACAGTGTGGGTTCCTCTGGGCATCCTCCTGGGCTCCGGGACGTTGTTCGCCGTCCTCACACTTCAGTGGCAGTGCTGCTTTGTCACCCTCTCCACCGCCACGTTTGGCTCCGCCATCATCACTGTCACCGTGGATTACTTCATAGAGCTGTTCGCCTTGGTCCACTATGTCTACGAGAGACTCAGGGTACGTTCGCCTGCGTTTGTCTTTCTGTTAGTGATGAAAGGTGCTATTCATTTATCTGAAGTCACCTTGGAGGCATGTTGTTCTGAGAGTGTTGTCTATTTATGTGAGAGCAGTCATGTGTGAAAGCTTGCATGTGTGGACATCAAACATCATTACTGCATCCCTGAGTTTTCTATTGAGCTGTTTGCCTTGGTCAGAGATGTCAGTGTGAGAGAGAATAACAGACTGACAAGAAAAAAAAACTCATATCGATCACTTTCCAGAGGAGCCAACATCAGTGATTTTTATACACTTCAACTTGATGTACAACAAAACTTTGCCAGGAGGCTGGCGTGCGCCTACAGGTTGGAATTAAGAGGAAGGAGTGGGCTGGTATCTGAGAGCTCATGTGCATTTGAATTATGAGAGGATGCGGGAAAGACAGGCTGAGTTACAGGAAGAGTGGATCAATTTATGCTGTCCTTTCTCAGCCTTCTGTGTTTTATCTTTACGAGCCCCGAAAATGAACCGCCTCCCTCAAACATTCAACATACTGTTCACATCAGGCCATTTTGTATCTGCCTAGTGGAGAAGAGACAATGATTTGTACTCAGAAGTGCCTGGTGACTAAACCCACACAGCAACCTGCTGGAGCAGTTTGTGGTTTGACATTTAATTTGGTTCAAATGTTTCCAAATGAAAAACTCAGATCCAGAATAGAAGTCATTACTTTTGATGCGGTTTCATCTTCACATGCAAACAGTTACATTTATTCTTATCATTCTTTTTTTGGTATTGTATTGTGTGCTGTGCTTTCATACCAAGAATTTTGAAGACATACTGAAAAACTTCCATCCATCCATTATACTGCTCATCCTCTTAAGGGTAGCTGGGGGAACTGGTGCCAATCCAGCAGATATTGGGTGAGAAGTGGGGTACACCAGGTTGCCAGTGTATCACAGGGTCAAGCTGTCAATCACACTCACATTCACACCTACAATTTAGAGTCTCCAATTAGCCTAACCTCAATCTGCATGTCTTTGGACACATCCAAGATTATCCAACACAGGGTTATGACATTTCTACATGGGACTGACAGAACTGTTATGATTTAGTTTAACATTTTCAAATTTTTAAAGATTAAAATTGCAACTGTAATCTTTGCAGGTGGCGCCAAAGAAGCCAGTGTGCTGGTTTACGTGGGTCATCTTGGGGGTGTGGCCTGTCCTGGCCCTCCTCGGAGTGCTGATCCAATGGAAAGTCACTGCAGAGGGATTTTCTCACACAGAGGGTGAGTGACGCTCTTGTACTCACACGCACACAGACATATTATTTATATATATTGTATAATATAATTTGTATTATTATAATTCAAAGGTTCAAAAGCTAATATAAGACACAGATATTGTGTTGGTTGGCGCACCACAGTTGTACAACAGTATTTCTCAACCTTTTTGACTTGTGACCCTTTAAAAACAAACCGTTGTCTGTTTCTAATCCTTAACACCAGTTTTTCTATTAAACCACACCATAAGAATTTAACAAAAAAAACATGAAAATGTGTTTATAACCAGAAAAGAAATTAGTTTCCCTTGGTACATTTAACAGTAACAGAATAGGAAACAGCAATTATCTAAAAATATGTAGTTGCCACAGTTCATAAAGCAGCAACAAGGCCAAGGACTCAAATCTAGACACTTGCAGGCGCAGCAGGCTTTACTAGAATTTCTTGTCAAAAAGCCGCTTATTCGGCAATTTGAAGTCAGTCCAAACAGGCGAATAAATCTCACAGGGTGCAAAGGCAGCACGCTTCGGATCATGAGCAGATTTACAGAATCAGAGGCAGGATACAGGCAGATGAAGGCAGGTGCATATACACATGCAGATAAGATCAACTGGAAAGTACTGGCATACGACAAGAATACCAGTGTAAAGGAGGACTGGGAGCAGATGAAGGAACGGGGTAAGCAGGTGGGAGTGGAGGTCATGTGAAGAAGAAAGGCAGCAACACATCAGGGACAATTGCTGAGTGGCAGGAAGGGCAAGTTTGAAAGACATCCAATTAAAAATCCTTTCAAAAAAGGCCTTGTGGAAGTAAGAATGTCTGAGACTGAAGAAAGGACATAAAACACAAAAATGTCAAAACTGCAGCCAAGACTGTGATCTCTCCCACACATAATCGAAGCAAATTCATTTATGAAAATGTTCAGATACAAATCTAATGAATAGGGTTGGGTTTTAAATCCATACATTAAAACAGAACCGATGCATAACAAACAAAATGATGGTCACGAGGAACACTGCTCCAAATCTCTTAAAGAGGTCTAAGCCAGAACTTTTAACTATTCCTAACAGGGAGGGATCATTAACCTGGTCTCTGTTACAACCTAAAATTGTGTATTTCGGGAGGATGATTCATTTTTACATATTCTGTACAATGCAACTTTAATTGCATGTTACAGTTTTTACCACTGATAACACCAATGACAGGGACAAATTACAGTTTAGCCACTTTGACCGAAAATTATAGTCACTACTTTTAAATTAGATTTAAGGTTTAATCTTGAACGCTGTCTCGTCCACAGAATGTCGATGAGACTTGTTTCAGTATCGATCGGACAAAGGCCTCGACGAGCTGCTGTCCTGCATTTGTTAAATGGGCAGTTTCATTGCTTTGGAAATCATAAGCATGACGAGGGCAGGGAACAGTGTGTGTGTGTGGGGGTGGGTGGGGGTTGTGTTTTAATGTGTGTGTGTGTGTGAGAGAGTGAGAGGGAGCATGTGTGAGGGAGAGTCTAACATTAGTGTTGTCAGCCGAATGTGTTATTGACGGAAACAGCATCTGCTCGGAAAGCAACCACACAGATGGCATGGTCGCACATACACACAATACGGACAGAGACGGTAATATAGACTCACTCACTTACTGACTCCAGGAAAGCTTGAAAACTCACATCACATTCATTTGTACAGACACGCTCTGGTGTATGATGTTCAGTTTTATACAACATCTGAGAAGACGTCACACATGGCCTGAAATAATGGGATTAAATAGCAGGCTGTCATGACTTCCAGTCAGAGGGAGTGGGTACAGATATAGAGGAGGCTATTTTGTGCTGTATTAAAAAAAGTCTATGTGGGGGAAGGAGCCCTAGAAAGAAATATGAAGGACACATGGTGGAAGTGTGGACTAAAAACTGTCAATAAGAGAATGGATTTGCTAAAATTCAAGGCACACAACCTTCATTCTACATAGACCAAACTAAAACGTAAAAGCATACGTAAAATAGTAAAAGATGGTTTCAGTCATTTTATGTAGCTCTTATCACACTGATGTATATTCAAATTCGGTTCTTCATTTGATGCTATAAAAGTGAGATGAAATGTCTACCGCACAGACTCTGGCTCCCAATGTGCAAGATGGCAGCCTTCGTATTCGTTTTGGCTTAATTTCTGGACAGTGTGAGGAAATGGAGATGTGTCGTCCGCCTTTATATAGAGTCTGTTGGACCCACACAGAAAAAAAAGAAAGAAAATATTAAACAATAATTCAGAAGTAAAAAAAAAAAAGAATAACAACGATAAATGGAAAAGCTTATCGCTGTTTAGGAAGATGAAAGAAAGAATAAATGAGGGTGAAGCTTTTGCAAAAGAACTATGTATGGTTTTACAATTCCGCCTGGTCAGTGATAAGAAGCAAGTCCTTATTTGTATTTTTGTGTTTAGATTAACCTATACAGTGTGTCCTCTTTAAATGCTTGAACAGCGTATTGATAAATACAAGAGGAGGATGGGGAATAATGTGGCGGGGTAAAGAGGGAGCAGGTGTACTGGGGGAGGGGCAGGGAGACGATGATAAACTGGGGCACAATGGGCAAGCAGAGCACCCAAGTAGAGCAGAGAGGAAAATGATCTGTCCGTCAGTTGATTGAATAACAAGCAGGACATGGGCTCGAATGAATTAACCTCGCACACGTCTTTGTTTGTTTTTTTCTGCCTTCCTGCCTCTGTTACTTATTTGTACATCTTGTCATAATGTATTTCTAACCCTAACAACAGCCTTGACCCTCAGTTGAAGTCTCAGACATTACATTGAGGACACTACATTGACTTTCTCTAACCTAAACCATAACTATAACTTGTTTAACCCTAACCAACCCTAACTCCATAACCTTAACCTAGACCTAAACTTAAATCTTCAGTTTGACATCAAATGATTAGTTTCATGGGGACTTGTTTTTTGTGCCGATAAGCCAGACAAGTCCTCATAGTGCGACTGATGTTGGCCCCCGCAACATGAGTAATACCAAATACAAAGATCCCTCTCTTACACGCACACACACACACACACACACACGGTAGCATGTGGCCAGAGGGGCCTGAAGTGGGGTGAGCTGAGGAAAAGAAAAGAGGGGGTATCATTAAGCAGTTCCCTTGGCAGATGGTGCCTCATTAGCTGTCCGCCCGCACAAGGAAACAACAATAGACATCATAACACTTACACACACACACACACACACACACACACACACAGAAACACACGCACACGCTTATACGCAGGCACACAGGCGGTAACTGTGGCGCATGCAGCACATCATGTCTTCGTGGAGTTCAGCGGGGTCCTCTCGTTCGTGGCAACATTTTGACCTGAGGTAATGAACAGGAAACAGATCCCTGACGATACACACACTGTACTGTATTATAAACCCGAGGATTCAATATGCCTGCAAACACCCAAAAAATAATCACGTGGGTAGTCGGCGGACAGCTAGACAGGATGGATTTTGGACATCCTCCGATGTAGAGGGTGTGAAAATAACACGAACGCACTCGCCCACTCACAATATGCCAGGAGACTGAGCAGCTCAGTGCGAATACATGAGGAGGAAAATTATTCTGTCTGAAAACTCACTGAATACAATGAAGCAAATGGATCCTATATTTAAAATAAACCCATGAGGGATAGTTCACCATCATCAGTTAAGAACTGATTGAAAATATCTCATCTTATTGGACGTCTGTCTTGTTTTTCTTGTTAGTCTTTAGAGTCCTTTCCTCTTGTCTTAATCGGTGGATTTTGTTTCTAAATTAAACCTTTCTGCATCATCCTCTCCCTCCCTCCCTCCCTCCCTCCCGCTTGATTATCTATTATTCTCTTCCTCTACATCCTATTACAACTCTCTTCTCTCCATTCACAGTGGTTTTGAGTCGACAGCAGCGAAGGGTCCAGCTTATGCGCATCCGACAGCGTGAAGAGAAGCTAAAAAAGGAGCGGGAGAACAAGAAGGGGAAGAAACGACAGACTCCGAAAACCGGCCACAAGCAGAAGGCCCAAACCCATCACCACCACCACCACCACCAGCAGTATCACCACCCAGCCGCGTCCCACCCGCATCACCAAACCCAGGGCTCCCAGCCGCCTAAACTCCCTCCTCCGCAAACTGAGCCTGGCTACCACCGCAAGGTCAACCCTAAAAGACGCTTCGATGGAGACGTGCTGTCACCGGTAAAATGAAGTAGCCTCCTAATTACCGCTGCCGTCCTCCGTCAGCATGGTTTACTCAAAAATCCCTAAACCGATTTCCATAACATTTTGTAGAGACATGGGTCATAACCCAAAGAAGAACCAATTTAGAGTGGATCCAGATAAACAGATACACTTTCTTTAACATGGCAAGGTAGTTTGAGGTGTCTAGTCTTTGGTAGAGGTGCCTTCTGAGATTGTGGCTATATTGGTGGAAATCATGGTTTGATAAATATTCCAAGAATTTACCAAAAATAGGCCCATTAAAAAACATTTGAAAAACATATTTTTTCCTTTGTTTGACATTTTCTGAAAAAAATTGTATTTGTTTTCATTGGCAAGATGTAAATGAAAATATGGATACCACTCTCATGCCAGTTTCTTCAATATGATGGTGGAGCCAGCGGCAAGATTTAGCTTAGCTCTGGCTAAGCTTAAACTTTCACCAGGGTTCAACTGGTCACTGTTGCTTTTACACCGTTTTTAATCCATCAAACAATATGTTAATGTGAGGGAGCTTTTGACTTCCAGGTACTTGGGTCTTGTTTGTCTGCTAGCTCCACTTTCACAATAAATAAGTTTTGAAAATGTTGTACTTGAACTTTCACAATCTCATCATCTTCTGTTTGTCCACAGAGCTACATCAGGAGTTTCAGGGACAGGCAGACGGACAGACGGGTGTACTCCAACAGTCGCATGATGAGCCGCTCCCGGATGGCCGAACTCGACTACGACTGCGGCTCGCAGGTGCCCCTCACGGCCCCCAGCTGCCCCCCGGTCCGCATCTGAGGCGGCGAAATGCATAAATCCACTCAAACGGTCGCACAAACACAACAAGGCTGCTTGAAGACACTTTGTCGCAGTTTGGGATAGAAAACCTGACCTCACCGTGCCAACCTAATGAACTGCCTATCCCAACAGGATGAGTTCCTGAGATGGCTGGATTGAGTCCCACACTGGTTTGCTCCTCTCAGACCTGTTAAAGACAAACAGAGCAAGAACTGATTGCTGTTGAAGGCAATGTGGTCAAATCTCTGGCATCATGAGTTATTTCCAGCTGTATCTGACTCTTTTTAATTTTGGGGTTGCTTCAAGCAATAAGAAGTAAAAATCCATTGGGATCAAATAAAAAAACCTTAAAACGCTAATGTCTCTATGCGCGGTTGTGCCATTTAAGATAAAACTGTCGTGCGGCATTTAAAGAATCAAGGTAAGAAAGGATTTCAGAGCTCTCAGAAGAAAACAATAAAACAACAGCTAATACTAAAACAGAGAGGCAGCTCTTCGTTATTTGCTCCAATGAAAGGTCAAACAAGGTTTTCATGAGCCTGTTATCTTCACTGACAGTCTGTGAATCCAGACTTGGCAACAACTGTCTTGCTTCAAAATGCAGAAACAAAGACAGTTTTTTATGCCGTTTCTCCCACGAACGCTCCGTTTTCCAAGGAGAATGTGCTTCATCTCGCCGCTTTCCTCGTGCCCTCAGTTGCCAACTGGACGTGAGCAGGAGACACCTCCCTTCTTCTTTCTTTCCACTGACTTTGAAGCAATTGTGTATAACTCTGTTTGTTGACATGTCTCCAAGTGCTCCCATGTCCCCATGATTTCCCCAAAACAATCTACATTTACAGATCTGTTTAAAATGCTGTAAAAAACAATTAAGCGTTGTCTGATACATGGTCGTCTAGGAAACTAACTCGTTGATGTGAAAGGGGCCGAAACAAGACAGTGAAAATGTTAAATATAGTGTGTTTTGTGTGTGTGGACACATGAGCCCTGTGGCAAGTGATGGCTTGTACCAAATATCAGCCAGAGACGGGGGGGTTCATGGTGATGTATGTAAAAATCTATTCTCCGTTGTTTTCACTCTTTTTTTACTCGATATATTGGTCCAGTTAAAATGAGAATCTTTTTGTTTAAAAGACTTAAATGATGAAAACACTGAAGAGCAAAAGGGGATTTAGAAAGGGGGATAATCTCCTGTAAAAGAGACTGAGTGAAAGTGAAAAGCATCTGCAATGGGCGCCCTCTACTGTTCACTACTGGACCTGCACCTTTTATGTGTGAATATGTTTGTGTGCACATGCATTACATACCTTTCGCGTGTGATTCGCTTTTACATTCAGTTGTGGTAACACTGTTGTTGTGGTGAAGATGCAGTTTGCATTTTCAGTACAACAGAACTATTTTTGTTTTTTTCAACCTGTTCTGTTGCTTCCCACAATAAACAATGTTATCATTCCAACTGAGATTAAATGTTGCTGTAAAAATAAAGGCACTAAAATATCCCGAAAAACGAAATCTTCCGTAACAGTTTTGTCTTTTATTTATTTTATTTGAATTTTTTTTTTGAAAAACAAAACAATCCTACAATACTTAAATACTGAAGTACTTCTAAATACTGAGATGGGGCTTGGCTTCAGCAGACTTTGCAGTTCTTCGTGTGATGAACTCGGGACCGGAGGACTTTCACTTGAACCCATTACTGCATGAGAATCTCTGTGTAACTATGTGTCAGTGTTTCCGTGTGTCACTGTTGTCATGTAAAAATACTTCTGATTTCCAGTTTTATTTTCCTAGGGTGCACAAAACACTTTCAGCATTGATTGAATGGAGTTCAACTTGTAGAAGGATGTTGATCTGAAGTGATGTGCAGGATGCAGGAGTGAGCATCCTAATCTGAATATTTTCATTCAGCCCTGGTTTAGAAAAAAAAAAGAAATTTATATCTGTGTTACAAGATTAGAAAAAAAAACTAAAAGCACCAAAATATTCAGTCTCAATGAAAAGATACGACTGCTGAGTTCTTCTTCTTCTCCTGCTCTTCCTCCTCCTCTTGCTGCTTCTTCTTCTTCGCCCCTCCTCCTCATTGTTCTTCATTCTTCTTCTCATCCTCCTCCTCCTCCTCTTCTTTTTCTTCATTTACACTGTCCAGGTAAAGGGCTTTGAAAAGCCATTTGAATCATTTCACTGTGATATGCTAAGTCACCCTCTGTTCTGCTCTATGCGTCTGTATGTAAGTGGCTGTTCAGGTGTTATTCTGGGTTTTGCTTACATTCCAGTCCTGTTCACTTCTGTGGTTTCATTGTGGTGCAGTTGTGACACCATCACTGTCCTTGGAAGCAAAATGTTAAACTTTGACCTTTGTCTTGCTTGTAACCTGGGGACAAAGTGAATAATTGTTCTCCTCCTCTTCTTCCTTTGATTTGCTTTTCTTCCTATCATTCCCTGTGACTGCTTCTCACTTGTGAGTATATGTTGGGATAACGCCTTCATTGTAGATACTGAACTGTAAATAGTTTTTAAATGTACAAATGTTTGGTTCTGTTTTCATGTTTTACACCACGATCGCTTATGTCATGGAAATGATCCAGCGGATTATTTTCTCATGGAGTAGACTTGTTTTATATTGCGTTGTATGACACTGTATGTCCAGTTGGTTTCATTTGGCTGGGCGGTGGATGCACTTCTATCATTCTCCTCCTGTCTCATCCATGTGATGCTGAAAATCAACTATAACAAACTGAGCCTTGACTTTTGATTATCAGCAGTCATTAGCAATTCATTCATTGCGAGATGATGAATAATGATGTTCCGACCACCCTGTTTATTATTATGATTATTATGATTATTATGATTATGATTATGATTATTATTGTCATTGTTACTGCGCATGAATTTATATGGACCTAAAATATGATAAACATTGTGATTCTACAACCTAATTGTCTTCCTGTCTCTCACTGTTCCACTGTTCCAACCTCCATTATTTGTGTCCAGCACTACAATACATGATACAACGATACCTAAACTTAAGCTAAATACTACAGTCAGATCAGATACTATATTGGGCTTATTCCAGTATTTAGCCTGGACGTTATATCTGCAGGTATTGTAGATCATCATAGATCAATAGGAAATGAGAAATTGCGGCATAGAAATGTAAAGCTCGAATTATGGTAATTCCGAAATAGTCACAATTCTAAAAAAGAAATAGCCGATATCCATATAAAACTTGTGTGTGTGTGTGTGTGTGTGGTGTGTGTGTGTGTGTGTGTGTGGGTGTGTGTGTGTGTGTGTGTGCATGGGTGTGTGTGTGTGTGTGTGTGTGTGAGAGAGAGAGAGAGTAGCAGGTATCCATAGGGGCGTGGCTGACCCACCTGTAGAGCATTAAGCAAACTACTCCTCAGTATATATACACAGAGCTGCCATCAGTTCTACGGCAGTGCGTCAGTTCACCACACTCATGCTACAGCCTGTTTAGTTTCTGTACTTTTTGTTTTTGGAGCCCTGTTGTATTTGAGTCTTTCTGACTTTAGTCCTACAAGTCTTCAGGTTTTCTACTCCTGCTGTTCCCTGCCTGCCTCAAAACTCACCTGCCACTCGGCCCTGCAGCTCTTTATTGTCACCTCTCCACCGTCACTCTGCTCAACTCTCAGGATTCTCTCTGTTAATTGCAATAGATTTGTTAAACATTCTCTGTGTTCTCTGTTCTGTACCTGGGTCCAGATTCAGACACTATGACACTTGTCAGTGACAGAAGTGCAAAGAAACAATGACCGGGACAAAACGTTCTGAACAACATGGCTCCACTTCTTCTTCTTAATCTTTTTCTTTGTTGCTTCTTATTATCTCTAACTGATCTTGTGTGTCTGTGAATCAGCCCCCTCCGTCTTTCTCATTTTCTCTCTCACCCTCTCGGTCTCGCTCCCCTTCTTCGCTGCTTTATTTCTACTTTCCTCCTCCACTGCTCCACTTTTGTTCTTTTTTTTTTTGGTCTCCGCTGACATTTTCAGTCCAGTGACTTCATAAACAAAGTGCACAGACTGTAATGCTGTGCACTAATCTCCTTTCTGCCAGAAACAAATCATGACCGGGACCAGCTCATTAAAAGCCATTGTTCACTTTTCTCCGCCACCAAGACGACCCGGCTCTGCTGCTGATAACTTCAACAGAACGGCGACTTCCCATTTTCTTTATAAAAGTGAATTAAAAGTCAGAAGAGTGCTACGCTTGGCCGGGGTGCGGACCTAATGCAGATGATGAATGCAGTGGGTTTGAGCAGTTCATGAGGGAAGGAGAAGGAATGTTTGCTCTTTCTCAAAATAAACAAAAAATCCAAACTGACAAATGGTGATAATAAATGCTTTTATTATTTGAGTTTTTTTTTTTTTGTCACAGTGAAGCACCAGACCCATGGTTAACCCATACGCACAATCAAAGACCCAGCACATGCTCTTTTGCTCAAACTTAAAATACATGACTGAGTTCCTTTTTTTCGTCACATGTTTTTGTGTTTCTGACATATTTCAAACGTCAGACCAACATCTCACTTTCCTTAAATCAGTTACACAAATCACAAGCCTTCTTCAATCAAGTCATATTCTCATGCGTTTGCACAGAGAGACTGGAAATATGTGCAGGACCATTTGGAACTTATACTGGGCCAAAACGGCTACACCAAAGGTTTGTTGTGAATTGAAACTGCACTCTCGCCTTTGTATTGTTTGTAGACAAGATACTCAGGTCTTTATTTGAGAGACAGAAAGTAGCATGAACAAAGTGTAAATTCCTGGAATGCAGTGCATTGCACCTCCACAGCTCCACTATGATGTTTATTATGTATACAGTACATATACTGGTTGCATTCACTTTCATAATAGTTTTCCATTTAAATCGATCAGAGTTCTGTACCTAAAAATGGGCTCAGCTTATAAATCGTTGTAGTCGTCATAGGTAAATGTAAATGGTTGCACTATTCTTTTTATTCATTTATAATACATGGTGTTTCTTATGTTGCCTCTTGTTGTTTACATGATGTCTTGCTGGTGCTGTGTGGACTCGCTGACCACCTGAGGAGGCAAAGAAAGAGATAATACAACAATTAAAGAAGTAAAAAACAATAATTATGTTAGTTCTATAGATGATAGGTGAGCGTATTCTCTATCAACAGTGACAATACTGACAATATTGATGTTCACCTCTTGAGTGCAGGTTTTGTTTGTGCTGTGTGTGGGGGGGGCACAGTGAGCACTGACAGTGGAGTGTTGCTGTCTATGTTAAAGTGTCCATACAGTGTCAGTGCAAACTACCAGATTTCCGGCGTTCATTTAAAAACTCTAGATGTTGCTGCAGTTTTGATCTCAACTCAGAAAAGTGTTATCTCTCTTTACATGCTATCAAACTCAGCTGTAAACTTTGGCCTATCGCAGACGGAGATGCAGGTGGAGAATAAACCAAAGTTAACAGAGGTATTTTCTTTTTGAATCTGGTAGTTTGCAGAAATCTAGTGAACTGGTGTCAAAGGGGAGGTGGGAACCAGACTTACACACTGGGCACTAGCGCCCTGGCTCATAGCATACTTCATCTGGGTGAGAATATACACAGCAACAAATCAACAACAACACACTGGATCCATTTGGTGTCATTTCTTCATAGATGAACACAGTTTTATCAAATGATGTACTGCAAGGTTGTGTGCATGTTCTATGAGACTCTGGGATGTCTGTGCATGGACTTCTTCACATTCTAAAACACATGCTGAGACTTATATGTTGTGAATAAAGGAGTGTGTGAGTGTGCTCATACCTCTCCATCGCGGGTCTCAATGGTCTTGATGAGAACAGTTTTCTTGGAGTGAACCTCTGATGAGCGTTGATGCTGGGACTCAGGACTGGTCTCTGCAAGAACACATTCACTCAGCTCTTATACTCATACTTTAAACTCTGCTGCAGTTCCACTGAGCTCGTGTACTTTACAGACACTTGTTGTTGCTACCAGAGGTTTAATAAGCATTGAAGATGATGACATGCCTTGCACTTTATGGGGACAGCCATCAATAAACTCATATTCATAAATGCAAACTGTAGGAAAGGTGTCGACACAGAGCAATTGCTCACTACATCTGTAAATACATTTGATGAGGAGGCCAGGTTGTGAGTTTATCGGTGTGTGGCTTTGTGATGGTTGCCTCTGTGGATCACAGAGCTGTTGAGGTTTGACACATCACATATCACCACACAGTGGTCAGAATGTGATGCTGCAGATTTGCTACCCTCAAAATGGCAACCACCATATACAGTCACATGCTATAATTAGTCCTTTTGTATCCCTTCATCGACTCATCTGGAATGTAAAATGGATTTTTATGTTTGGAGAAAAGAATGCGTGGTTTTTACCTCTGAATCCAATGGTGGAATAAGAAGTCTGGACAGGCCCAGTGGTGGTGATCCTGTGAAGAGGATGAACATTCAATGCAACATTAATACATGCATATATGCAAGTTACACATCTCAGTGAGAAAAGTAAGATTATGATGTCGGCTTGGGACTAATACTGCCTGACTTCACAGCACGCAAACACACACCTGCTCTCCTCTCCCTCCAGCAGCTTCCTGTAGGTGGCAATTTCAATATCAAGGGCCATCTTCACGTTGAGGAGGTCCTGGTACTCTCTCAGGTGGCGGGCCATATCATCCTTTAAATCAGAAAATGATTTATTACCTATTCAAATACACTTCTCACCAAACAAAACGATGCTATATATTACTGTTCCCAGTCAGTGATGCAGTGGATAAATCCATGAGCTCTAGTTAACGATTATCACCAGAGTGAGCATTAACCTGAATTGAGTATTTTCATGGCCTAAGGAGTAAGTGTAAAACCTCTATGCTGATTACCTTCATCTTATTGATGTCTTCCTCCAGCCTTGTGATGGTATCCGCGTAACTGGTGGCTTCACGGCCCATGCGATCCTCCATATCTCTCATCTGGCGCAGCAGAGACTCATTCTAGAAGAGAAGTGAGACATGAAGTTAATAGTGGGGAAAGTGTGGCCCGAAAATAGAATGAAAGAGATAGACAGAAGGGGGAAAATGGAGGTGTGTGCAGGCAGAATGTATGTGAAAGAAAAGACAGCCTTTTCATAACCAGAATAAGTAATGAACTAAGTGCATTCAATGAAGCTGATACTCACGGTGCCTTTCAGTGAGTCGATCTCGCAGGTGTAGGACTGGATCTGGTGTCTGTACTCCATGCTCTCCTGTTTGGCCGTACGCAGTGCATCGTTGTTCTTGTTCACAGCCTGGCTCAAATCAGTCACCTGAGAGGAGAGAGGACAAAGTTATAGCAGTTGCAATAAAAGCTGAAATAGACTATCACTCTCTGTCTGTGTGTGTGTGTGTGTGTGTGTGTGTGTGTGTGTGTGTGTGTGTGTGATATATGAACTGTATTTGTGCTTCCACCACACCTTAGACTTGTACCATTCCTCAGCCTCTGAGATGTTCTTGGCGGCGATGCCCTCGTACTGCATGCGGATGTCCCTCAGAGCAGCGGTCAGGTCGGGCTTGGACATGTCCATCTGGACCTGGACCTGGGTTTCCTGCATCTGGCCCTGCAGCTCATGGATTTCCTGAGAGGAGAGAATAAAGCAATTTTCATTAAAGATATATATTGATATTAATGATAAATAAATAGGAAAGAATGACTTGTGTTGGGTTTTAAAGAAAAAGAAACAGAACAAAGATATAATTTAAAGGACCAGTGTGTAGAATTTAGTGACATCTAGTGGTGACATTGCAGATTGCAACCATATGAATACCTTTCCCCTCACACATCTCATGTAACATAAAAACAAGAAAAAAAACCTCTCTAGAACCAGAGTTAGTTTTTTTCCATTCTGCACTACTGTAGAAACAAGTATTATCGAACCTTACTCCAAATGTAGCTTTGAGGGGCTCATTCCAAGGTAACAAAAAAATATTGTTAATGTTTCAGTGGATTATACACTAATACAAATTTCATTATGCACTAATAAAAACATTATTCTAATGATATATATTTTTATATTTTTTTGCCAATAGACCCCTACTGGACCTTTAAACCTTCTCTGTCCCATAATCAAAAACACTTTGAGACTATCTTGACATTGGAATATAGAACAATGTATGATCTGTGTCCTAAAAGTAACATTATTGAAATATAAGTATCAATCCCAAAATAACCCAGTATCTGATCTGTGAAGTTTAAAAAACTGACTGGCCTCACTCAGCTGTCCTCCAGTCTGACCAAGCGATAAAAATAACTTTGCATCTGTTCACATGCACACACATATGCACACACACACACACACACAGACACAGCAGCTGACATGCTCTCTTTAACCTATCAGCAGCTCAGCATTTCTGAGAGGTCAGAGTGGAGGCAGGGAAGACAAAAAATGACAGGAGGGGCCCTGAGGTGGGCCAGCATGTGTCTGAGTGTGTGTCTTTTGATGTCTGAAAGCGAATCTGCACAAATGTCTGTGTTGCACTTAGTGAATTGCTCTGTAGAAGAGCGAAATGAACGAGTGCGTGCGATAGAGCTGAGAGAAAATGAGTGGGAGAATGTGTGAGTATGTATTATAAATACATTTTAAAATGAACGGCCGTGTTTAAGTGTGAAATATTTGATCCCCCGGTGTGCCGACAGAGGCTCAGGTCTGAAGTTGAGGAGCTGCTATATGATACAGCACACACCCCTTACACACATAGATATATTACTGTAGGCATGTCTCGGTGGAGACAGCCAGATAAGATTTATAGTCGGAACAACGAACCTCCTCATGGATCTTCTTGAGGAAGGCGATCTCCTCCTGCAGACTCTCAATGCGTCTCTCCAGGTCCAGCCTGGCCAGAGTGGCATTGTCTACATCCTGGACGCAAACACAAAACACAAAACAGACACACAATTAACCAACAGGAAAGGTAAGAGGGTGTAGAAGAAACAGGAAATTGAGGGGAGTCAAGTGATTGACGAGAAGGATAAAAGTGAAATGAGGGTAACCACTGGAGAATGAGACTGAAGGAAATTTTTTACTCAGAACATTGAGGCGATAACCACTTAATATATGCAGGAGTGAAATTATGGAAATGGAAGACATACGGCTCTGAAAGCAGACAGGTTGCTCTCAGCCTCTTCCTTCTGATGAACCTCCTCCTGCAGTCTGCAGAGAACAGGAGTCGTAGAGATTGTGGAAAAAGAGCAAAAACAGAAAACAGTGGAGTTGAAACATAAGCTATTTACAAACTGAACAACTGTGTGTGAGAGCATGGCGTCCTCTCCGGAGACCAATTACAGATAAACTAGTTGCAACCTCTCTACAACCTTCTGCTCTCTGCTCTGACACGTTGCAATCCAACATTTATTTTTTTTACATGCACCCGTACACACACAAACTCTTACACCCTTGTGCAGTTGCTCTTTGAGGCCTAAAGCTGTGGCGCAGCTGCTCTCACAATGTCACAAGGGTGACGGTGACAAAGGAGCAGGAGTCTGCCCTTGGCTGCTGCTGTTTCCAGAATTAACATTTCACTGTTCACCCTGAACAACTGGGAACTGGAAGTTGTAGACAGTGCGATGTTGGTTCAGGGGGGGGGGGTCACTGCTTGGTCATTTTTTGCTTATTCAAATGTTTGTGAAATGCTAATTTGAATATTTTCCTAGAACAGCACTTTTAACATACTGTGTGGTAAAATGTATGTATTTATTCACATTAGTTGGAATTGATGGACAGCACTTAGCAGATTATACATATTTAACCTCCACAGAACATATTTTCATAAAACCTTTCACCTGTGCCGTTCCCTTTAATATTCCTGAAGTCCTTACAGTTGTTTAATTTACTGTGTGTGTGTGTGTGTGTGTGTGTGTGTGTGTGTGTGTGTGTGTGTGTGTGTGTGTGTGTGTATATGTGTGTGTGTGGTGTGGCAAATTCATTTTTTTGTGTGTTTTGTCGGGACAGCAAAGAAGGGAGAAATGAAATTGGTCGGATAACACTTTTCTATGATATGTAATTTGTGGTTCATCCTATGGGTGGATGTGTGAGTCTGCAGGCATGCATTGAAACTGTTGGCAGGCAGGATTATTTTTTGATCTCCTTCAGAGCAGCAGGTGCTTCACTCGGTGCTGCAGGCAACAATTTAAAAAGGGCTGATAAAGAGAAAGTGTCTGTGTGTGTGTGTGTGTGTGTGTGTGTGTGTGTGTGTGTGTGTGTGTGTGTGTGTGTGTGTGTGTGTGTGTGTGTGTGTGTGTGTGTGTGTGTGTGTGTGTGTGTGCTTACATGTACACTTAAATTCAAGTGATGTTGCTCGCTGTTGCAGTGACAGAAATTCTAAATTCATAGAGCTGACCTAGTAGCTACAAATAGGCAATTCAGAGTTACACCCACATCACAGCTCTCTCCCTAACACACACCCACTCACACACACACACACAGACACACACATACATGTAACAGGCTGTGTGGCTCTGGCGACAAGTCTTCCTGTCTGTCTCTTGTGTCGCTGTCTGTCTGCCTGAAACTTTCCCCGTCCATCTTTTTCAACTTCTGAGTCTCTCTCTCTCTCTCTTCACTTTTTTCCTGATACATCTCTTGTGAATAAATTACAAAACACTCCGCTCATCCTCAAACCTCTTCTTCATTAACTTGTTTTTACTTTTCCTCCAAAACACCACAGGAAACTGGTGAGTGACAATGGAAGCCAGATGTTGCTTTTTAAAATCTTCCATTGCATTGATTACAAAAAACTGACACGAACATTTAATCTACTCAAAACAGGTGCAAGATAAATATTCAAGACACAAGTTTTATCTTCCCAGACTTCTGTAAAAAACCAAATGAATCAACCGGTGAAGGAACCATCAGACTTTGGTTATACTAGTCACCATATATAGATGTGTTAGTTGTATGGAGTAGAAGTATCACAATTATTTAACAATTTATTATTTAATACAGTTATTAACTTTCTGCAACTTTCAAAGGTCAAACATCTTTCTGAGCTAGCGTCAGCCTCTGGCTAAGTGCGTCTCTCTTCTGTGCTCTCTCTCTGTTTAAACCATGAAAGATATCAGCATCACCTTCACAGTAGCGTTGAAAAAAATCTAAATTCCTCCTACACCTTTCTGTCATTAATCCATTCATCCACACAATCGATGCGACAAAGGTTACCTCATCTTCACTTTCTGCAGGTCATCAGCCAGGTTGTCTCTCTCCACCTCCACTCGGGCGCGCTGGTTGGAGATGGCCTCTATCTGCCTCCTCAGCTCCCTCATTTCGTCCTCGTACATCTCAGACACGCGCCCGGGCCCCTCGCGGCCCCTCAGCTTCTCAATCTCCACCGTCAGGGCCGCATTCTGCTGCTCCAGGAAACGCACCTTCTCGATGTAGCTGGCAAAGCGGTCGTTGAGGTGCTGGAGCTCGGCCTTCTCGTTGGTCCTTGTGTTGAGGAAGTCCTGGTTCATGGCGTCGGCCAGGTTGAAGTCGAGTTTCTCGCCGGAGTAGGTGCGCATGGCTGTGGAGGAGCCATACCCTGCCCCTCCAGCACCAGAGGACACCCTGTAGCTGGAATATGAGGGGATGGCGGAGCTCTTGGCCTCGTAGACTCTGCTTGACATGTGGCTTGAAGAGCTGCGGCCTCCTCCTCCTCCTCCAGAGGAGGAGAAGTGGGAAGACATCGGGGTTGAACCGACACCAGAGCCGAAGGTGCGGCGGTACGAGGAGGCCGACTGGGCTGATGAGGCGAAGGACTTGCTCATGGCTGGTTCACTGTTTGGTTTGGCTTGTGGTGTTGATGGAGCTGCTTGAGATGCTGAGACCCAACTGTCCCACTGGGCAACTGGGAGGGAGAGTAAGTGAAGAAATGTCGGGCGCAGAGCGGAGCTATTTGTAGAGCTACCACACCCATGCACGCCCCAAGCCCTCCTCTCTGTCCTCCCACCTTCTCCATTCACCCAATTCTGTACACCCCCTACTCCACACCCCTCCATTCCACCCTATTCTCCTTTCAGAAGGCCAAACGTGAAGAAGTTTGGATTGGACCCACTGTTTCCCCGTTTTGTAGCTTATAGAGTCTATTCGGACCAAATCTCAAGGCTTCTTGAGTCGGAGCACAACTTGAGTCTCATTTTTTATCATCTTGGCTTCATTTTGCCTCCTTTTCCTAAAAGTGATCTAATCCTCTTTTGTTGACCTGACAAATTGATTTCAAATCCATTTGTATCGTATGATGTCGGGTGTAAATGATTGCTTTTTGAATGACCTGGCTCCTCTTTAATTTCAGGAGAGTTAATAATACTGAAAGTGCATTTTTGTAATCAGTTTCTTTGCAGTCTCCTGATAAGTCATCCATTATCCTACGAGCCTTTCCTCTACAATCTCCTCCCCCTTTTCAGCCTCTCATTCCTCTCCCTCCTTGTCACTCCTGTTGCCAGGCCCTGGATTCAGCTGTCGAAGGGGTCTGGTTTCAACGGCGGCCTTGTGCGTGCATGTGTGTGTGTGTGTGTTTGCTTGGATGGAGACCCGACTGAGTGAGTGAGCAAGTCAGTCAGTCTCTGTATTTGTGTGGGAAGTTGGATTTTACCTAAACATGAGCCGGCTAATCATTGACGTAGCTTCACATAGCCTCAGGACATTCACTGTCATTCAGCTTGATTTCATTTTTATGGAGCAACGGAACATAAAAGCACATGGACTATCTTCCTGTTCTCAGATTCCCTCTCCATTTCAAAACCTTCAAATGACCATGAACATATCCAAGCATGTGATATGGATGTTTAGCATTGTACCAATGCTGCCACATCAGAACTGATTATGCCATGTTTGATTTACTGCTCCGCCGTAGAGTTTCCATAGAGTTATGTATCTGCCCTTGGTTACATAAGCAGCAGAGCGGGTTGGCTGATAGAGCCGCTGCCAGGAAGGTTGCATACTCCATCTCGCTATAAGGGCTCTTTCCCTGTGGTTACTCACAACATGAGTGAGCGTAGAAATGTGCAAATCATCCCTGCACTGTCTGGTTACATGCAACATTTGAGTTTTTTTTATAATGCTGCATATGAATCAGTGAACTGTGTGTATATTCATCAATTTGAGGTACATAATGTTTTCACATGGATAAAGTTATTATAGGTAGAATGTTGCAGATGTTTAATTACACATCCAGCACATGCACAGCAAAATTAGCTTTGTTTTCCTGATATTTTGTCTGTTCTAGTCATCACTTCCTTCTTTTATTGTATGACGTGATTCATAAGTAAGTTTCTTATACTCCATCTGTCTGTTGTTTGGTGCTGGGCAGTTAGCACAAT